>NC_092046.1:51799814-52099814 GCF_003086295.3 Arachis hypogaea | reverse complement strand
CGAGGATCTGATCAACCCTTTAGGCAACAACACCTTCCAAACTATCATGGACGACGACCATTCAATAATGCATGTCAGAACAATAGTTATGGTGGACCCCCTTGTAATTACCAACAAGCCCCACCATACGCCTATGAACCACCTCCTCAACACAGCTTTGAACCACCACACTCACAAGCCAACTAACACCATTCACCTCCATATAACTGTAACCCGTATCCACCCCAATTCCAACCCAATTGCTCCCAAGAAACACCACTTCCCTACGCACCATGTCCATATCCATCACTCCAAGAATCAAGGAAGCAACTCAAGGAAACATTTGAAAAATTTCATGCAACACTTCACCAATTGAATCAAGCGATAAATAGACTACCTTTCCGACGTTCGGACACTCAAAAAACTCCCATGGCTTCATGTGGACAAACTAATGAAGAACGCAGCATGAAGGAGATACTAGAAACCCCACTGGATAGTACGAAACATGACTTTGTACTGGAACAAGTGGAGGAAGCTGAAATTATCGAAGAAGAAGAATTGGTTGAAGACTTAGGAGATGCTGAACCTCCATGGAAATCCATAATTATGGAGAATTCCGTCAAGAGAAGTGCAGTTGATGCTAAGGAGGATAGTGCACAACCTCCAAAGCAGGAATCCTATGAAGACCTGAACGGAATAATTCAACAAGCAAGTTTCCTTGATAATGAATATCACGAGTCAAGTTCTCCTAGTAATGAACTTGCATCTGCAAATGAATTCTTTGAGATGGAAGAATCTTTCCCAAGTGAATACGAAGATGATGCGGAGGTAGACTTTTCGCAACCTCCAACTTATGATTTGAGTGATGAGGAAGATATCGAAGACGTTGATCAAGACATGGTTACAGCTGAAGAAAATTGCAAAGAAGTGGAGGAATTCATAGAAGAACACAAGGGAGTAGAGCTTGCAAAACCACTGGAAACACCTATCCCAAGACCATTACCACCCAATACTAAATTCAAGTGGGTAAAATCCTTAGCTTTTATCTTTACTTTTTCACTTGAATATGGTTTACTTGAAACAGATGGTCAGCTTAGAGCTCTTTGCGGCTTTAAGAGTAAAAAGAAAATGGTTAGTGCTCAAGGCTGGTATGCAAGATTCAATAAGGTTCCACGCTTCAATCTGAAGTGTAAGGATTGGTTTCGAGTTAAATTGAATGGGTCTTGGAGAATGTTTGGCCATCTTGGTGAGCATGCAACTTCCAAACCGCCCGACTGGAAAAATATATATCAAGACAAAGGCGGATATAAGAGCAAGGTTTGGGATCCTGGAATCTATTATGACATTCAACACCCCGGGAACCTGAGAACCTGTTTGAATTTACTCAAAGGCTTTACATGCCTAGTTTGGGACCCCAGAGGATTTTGGAATTCTAAACAGTGGTGGAGATTTTTGGATGAATTCAAGCACAAGCCACCATAACAAAAGACTCCCCAAATGTCTAACTTAAGGACTTTAACTAAAAGTGCTAGGTGGGAGACAACCCACCATGGTATGATCGTTCATTTTTCAATTTTATTTCGTTTTGTTTGTTTTTATTTTATTTTATTTTCATTGAACCTAGAATTATTCACATCACCCATATTAGCACTGCATATTGCATACTGCATAATTGCATCAAAAAAAAAATCACCCCACTCGAGCGCGCAGGCTGGAATCGTGCGGCTGGTGTGCGTTTAGCACAAATCGGCCCACGCGTTCGCGTCCCTGACACGAACGCGTCACTGCACCACGCACATCCCACGCGAAAGCGCGAGTGACGCGTACGCGTCGCGTGGATTTTATGGACCCCATTGGAAACAGAGAGTTGCGCCAAAACGATGCTGAAACTGTGCATTTAGCACAATTTTCAGCGACGCGTTCTCGTGCTCCACGCGCATGCGTCCCTTACCTTTTACCTAATTCACGCGATCGCGTCAACGACGCGACCGCGTCAACACCCTTTTCGCCCAAATCACGCGATCGCGTGCTCCACGCATTCGCGTGGATTCAAAAACACTAACCCCCATTCACGCGAAACCCTACCCATCGCGTCACCCAAACCCCCCACCTCCCTCTGCAACCTCTCTTCTCCTATCCCCCAACCACCACCACCCCTGGCCGCCCAGACCCGACCGCTGCACTACACCGCCGATGCTCCCCCCTTCTTCTTTTCCTCCTTCCCGTTCTCCCCTTTCCTCCTCCCTCTACGACCCAACCCTCACTGCCGCCGCCCCATCACCGTGCCGCAACCACCACGCCACCACCAGCCACCACAACACAACCTTCACTCCTTCTCTCTTTCCCCCAACCTTAACCACCCACACACCACCAAACCGCCCCTGCCTCCACCTTGGACCGCCGCTGCTCCGCCACCAATCGTCGCTTCGTCACCACCAACATCACCACCATACCGCCACTATCTCTCTGAGCCTAATTTCTGTTTCTACACACCAGGTTCGTCGAACACCGATTTCGTTTTCTAATTAGTCAATTAGTTGCATATTTTAGAGTTTTTGTTCGAAATAGGATAATTAGAGATGCATGATTGTAGTGGATTTTAGGTGGTTAGGTAGCTAGGATGTGGTTAGTGGATTTAGGCCTGATAATTACACCGTTCTTGCTAACTGTTTCTATCTGTCTCACAATTCTGAATTTGCTGTAATGCTATGCTGTTCATATGTTGTTCTTCATATTTGATGTTGCTGTTAAACTGTTCTTTAATGTTCTTGCTATTTGTTAATCTTTTCAGCACTATTTAATTTCATATGAACTGATTTTTTCCTGCTGTTTACTACCCGGGAACATCCAATTTTAGCCAAAATGCTATCCAATTTTCTGCAAATTTATGGTTTAATCTACCCCCATTCATGTATTAGTTTGAAAATTCAATATTTTGCATTACTTGGCTACAACCAAACCAATTCATGAATGCACAGGTTAGCATTCTTATTCTTTTTTGTTCCCTGAGTACTAAATTGCTTATTGATAATTTCATTCTCATATTAAACTTACTTTATTTATCATAATTATCATCAATAAATTGCACTCCTTACTTGTATATGAGTTGATTGTTCCTCAACTTTGTGAATTTCTTGGTAACTAGGAAAACCATTCTCATGCCACTCACTTTAACTTCCTTTTTAACTCCTAACCAGTTTAGCTTTCTAACTTCTCTTTTGAGTTTCTACCTAACTACTTTAACTTTCTAACTCAAGGCATGATTACTGTTTTTCCTAATTAACTTAAATTCCACTTCTATTATATTTTGGATTGTGTTTTTTACTCTCAGACTTTTAACTCTAATTTAATCCAAAATGTACATATATTTACCTCATTTCATGCTCCTATTACTCTTTTGCCTTTTTGCTTACATTGACAAACCCTACTTGCCTACTTGTTTTTCCTGCTTTAGTTCTTCAATTATATCCTGCTACTTCTGCTTTTCAGGATGTCTGATCCTAGAAACAAAGGAAAAGACAAGGCTACTACAGGCAAACGTAAAAGAAAAAAATCTTCTACCTCTATCCTGGATCTCCTTCACGATGATTCCTGAGGGGAAAAGAACTTTACCCCGCAGGAAAAGGCCGACCAGCTCCTCACTGCCATAGATAAAGTAAAATTTGCAAACAGATACTATGAGCTAAAGTATCCAGTGTTTGCCACTGCCAGGAACCTCTACCTGGAGAGAACTCTTAAAATTTTAGAAGAACTCACCCAGTACACTTTCGAACAGATAAAACAAAGAGGCTGGTTCTTCATGGAAAGGAACTTGACAGAGGTCAATGCCTCCTGGGTCAGAGAATTTTACTGTAACTATTTCAAGACCTCTCTGGATGCAGTGCACCTCAGAGGGAAACATATTTTAGTCACTGAGGAAGCTATTGAGGATATCCTCCAGCTTCAGCCTAAGTCAGATCAGCCTGACGGTTACCAAAAGGCTGAAGAGGATATGAGATACATGAGATTTGACTGGGATGCAGTCAAGCAGAGAATAGCCCTTGATCCTACTGTCCCATGGGTCATGGGAAAGAATATAGTGATGCCTAAGGGAATCAAGCTGATATATTTGAATGATGAGGCTCGGCTTTGGCAGCAAATCCTGAGTAATTACGTGATGCCGAGCACTCATGAGATAGAGGTGCCCGCTGCTATGATCACCCTCATCTGGTGTGTGATGGAGGGCAAGGACTTGTATCTTCCACGTTTCATCAGGTATTATATGGCCAGGGTCCATGTCAGAGGAACTCTCCCTTTCCCTTATCTGATCACTCAGCTAGGCCGCCGAGCTGACGTACCTTGGGAGCTTGCTGATGAGAAGCCAACTGCTGCAGACTGCAAGAAGATCATTCCTCACAGCAGGAAGTTTCTGGCTTTAGGGTACTGATAAACCACTATTTTATGGTTTATCTTGTGCTCAATTGAGCAGATTTTGTCAACTCTTTACCCACTTATTCATACTTTTTGCATGAGTTTACATTCTCCTTCCTGATTTTGTGCTATGATTGAAAATATGCTTCTTTGGCCTTATATTCGCTAATATTAATCCTCCCTCATTACCACTAGATGCCTTGATATGTGGGTTAAGTGATTTCAGAGATTACAGAGCAGGAATGGCTTGGAGGATGGAAAGGAAGCATGCAAAAGTGGAAGGAATACAAGAAGTTGAAGGAACTGCAAAGCTGTCTAGCCTGACCTCTTTGCACTAAAACAGTCATAACTTGAGCTACAGAGGTCCAAACGACGCGGTTCCAGTTGCGTTGGAAAGCTAACATCCGGGGCTTCGATTTGATATATAATATGCCATAGTTTTCCTGACGCTAGATGACACAAACGCGTGCTCCACGTGGACGCATTGCAGTGACGAAATCAGCGTGGCAGATTTCTTCTCCAGCGATTTCTGGGCTGTTTTTGACCCATTTTGCGGCTCAGAAAACACAGATTAAAGGCTATAAAGTGGGGGAATCCATTCATTCATAATTATGCTTTCATAATTCACTTTTCATAAATTAGATGTAGTTTTTAAAGGGAGAGGTTCTCTCCTCTCTCTTAGGTTTTAGGATTAGGATTTCTTATTAATTCAATTTAGTATTTCAACTCTTTATCAGGTTCAATATTCCTTTTAAGTTATATTTCTCTTTTACCTTCAGATACTTTAACGCTCTCATTTAATTACTTATGTTGCCAAATTAGCATGTGAACTCTTCATGTTTAGATTGATTTTCTCTTATTAATGCAATTGAGGTATTTCAGATTTATAATTCTTATTTAGCTTTTCATATCCTTGGCTTTAATTGATTAACTGGAAGCTCTTGAGTTATCAAACTTATTGATGAGGGGATAATTTATATGCTTTTTGGCATTGTTTTTATATAGTTTTCAGTATAATTTAGTTAGTTTTTAGTATATTTTTATTAGTTATTAAATAAAAATCACATTTCTGGACTTTACTATGAGTTTGTGTATTTTTCTGTGATTTCAGGTATTTTCTGGCTGAAATTGAGGGACTTGAGCAAAAATCAGATTCAGAGGTTGAAGTAGGACTGCAGATGCTGTTGGATTCTGACCTCCCTGCACTCAAAGTGGATTTTCTGGAGCTACAGAACTCCAAATGGCGCGCTCTCAAGTGCGTTGGAAAGTAGACATCCAGGGCTTTCTAGCAGTATATAATATTCCATACTTTGCCCGAGTTTAGACGATGCAAACTGGCATTCAACGCCAGTTCCATGCTGCATTCTGGAGTTAAACGCCAGAAACAGGTTGCAAAGTGGAGTTAAACGCCAGAAACAGGTTACAAACTGGCGTTCAACTCCAAGAAAAGCCTCTACACGTGTAAAGCTCAATGCTCAGCCCAAGCACACACCAAGTGGGCCCCAAAAGTGGATTTCTACATCATTTACATTTCTGTAAACCCTAGTAACTAGTTTAGTATAAATAGGACTTTTTACTATTGTATTTACATCTTTGGAGATCTTTGGAACATCTTTAGTTTGATATTTAGATCACGTTTGGGGGCTGGCCATTCGGCCATGCCTGAACCTTATCACTTATGTATTTTCAATGGTAGAGTTTCTACACTCCATAGATTAAGGTGTGGAGCTCTGCTGTTCCTCATGAATTAATACAAAGTACTACTATTTTTCTATTCAATTCAAGCTTATTCATTCTCTAAGATATCCATTCGCACCCAAGAACATGATGAATGTAATGATTATGTGATGCTCATTATCATTCTCACCCATGAACGCGTGCCTGACAAACACTTCCGTTCTACATGCAAACAAGCTAGAATGAGTATCTCTTAGATATCTAATACAGAGGACCGAGTCCGAGATATTAGAATCTTCATGATATAAGTTAGAACCCATGGATGGCCATTCTTGAGATCCGGAAAGTCTAAACCTTGTCTGTGGTATTCCGAGTAGGATCTAGGAAGGGATGGCTGTGACGAGCTTCAAACTCGCGAGTGCTGGGCGTAGTGACAGACGCAAAAGGATAGTAAATCCTATTCCAGTATGATTGAGAACCGACAGATGATTAGCCATGCAGTGACAGCGTATTGGACCATTTTCACAGAGAGGATGGGATGTAGCTATTGACAACGGTGATGCCCTACATAAAGCTTGCCATGGAAAGGAGTAGGAATGATTGGATGAAGACAGCAGGAAAGTAGAGGTTCAGGAGGAACGAAAGGCATCTCTATTTATCTGAAATTCTCACCAATGAATTACATAAGTATCTCTATCCTAGTTTATATTTTATTTATATTTTTATTATCAATTCACCATAACCATTTGAATCCGCCTGACTGAGATTTACAGGGTGACCATAGCTTGCTTCAGGCCGACAATCTCTGTGGGATCGACCCTTACTCACGTAAGGTTTATTACTTGGACGACCCAGTGCACTTGCTGGTTAGTTGTGCGAAGTTGTGATAAAGAGTTGAGATTACAATTGTGCGTACCAAGTTGTTGGGGCCATTGATGATCACAATTTCGTGCACCAAGTTTTTGGCGCCGTTGCCAGGGATTGTTCGAGTTTGGACAACTGACGGTTCATCTTGTTGCTCAGATTAGGTAATTTTATTTTATTTTTAAGCTTTTTATTTCTTATTTTCGAAAAATACAAAAAATTATTTCTTCTTTTTCGTTTTTCCTAATTAATTTTCGAAAAATCAAAACAATTTAATAAAATCATAAAACCAAAAATATTTTGTGATTTTTGTTTGAGTCTAGGGTCAAGTTTTAAGCTTGGTGACAATTGCATATTTTTAGTTTTCTAAAAAAAATTATTTTCAAAAATTTTATGCATTGCATTCTTCATGATCTTCAAGTTGTTCTTGGCCAGTCTTCTTGTTTGATCTTCATATTTTCTTATTTTGTGTCTTTTCTTGTTTTTCATATGCATTCTTGAATTATTAATGTCTAAAGAATAAAAATTTTTAAGTTTGGTGTCTTGCATGTTTTCTTTTCTTGAAAATTTTTCAAAAATACATACTTGATGTTCATCATGATCTTCAAAGTGTTCTTGGTGTTCATCTTTGCATTCAAAGTGTTCTTGCATATTTTTCTTGTTTTGATTCATAATTTTCATGTTTTGAGTCTTTTTGATGTTTTTCTCTTTCTTCATTAAAAATTCAAAAATAAAAAAATATCTTTCCCTTTTTCACTCATAAATTTTCAAAAATTTGAGTTGACTTTTTCAAAACTTTTTAAAATTTAGTTGTTTCTTATGAGTCAAATCAAATTTTCAATTTAAAAATTCTATCTTTTTCAATTCTTTTTCAAAAATCAAATATTTTTCAATTTTTCTTTCATATTTTCGAAAATTTCAAATTAATTTTTAAAATCTTTTTCTTATTTTTATTCCATATTTTCGAATTCAATGCTAACAATTAATGTGATTGATTCAAAATTTTTAAGTTTGTTACTTGCCTAATAAGAAAGGTTCAATCTTTAAACTCTAGAATCATATATTTTTAGTTTCTTGTTAATCAAGTAATCAACTTTAATTTTCAAAATCAAATCTTTTTAAATTTCTTTTTCAAATCTTTTTCAAAATAAATTCCAATCACATCTTTTTCAAAATCAATTTCAAAATCTTTTCTAACTTTTTATCTTTCCAAAATTGATTTTCAAATTTTTTTCAATTAACCACTTAACTTTTTGATCGATTCTTATCTTTTTCAAAACTACCTAACTAATTCTCTCTCTCTAATTTTCGAAAATCCCTTCCCCCTTTTTCAAATTTCTTTTTTTTATTAACTAATTGTTTTAATTTTTAATTTAATTTGATTTCAATTTTATTTTTCGAATTTTAACTTTAATTTTAAAATATTTTTATTTTATTTTGTTAAATTTTCGAATTCTTCTCTTCCTCACCTCCTTCTAATTATTTATTTATTTATTAACACTTCTCTTCATCTCAAAATTCGAACCCTCTCTTCCTCTTGGTGTTCGAATTTCTATTCTTCTATTCTTTTATTCTTCTTCTCACATAAAAGAATCTCTATACTGTGACATAGAGGATTCCATATTTTGTTTTCTGTTTTCTTCTTTTTCATATGAGCAGGAACAAGGATAAGAACATTCTTGTTGAAGCTGATCCTGAACCTGAAAGGACTCTGAAGAGGAAGCTAAGGGAAGCCAAAGCACAACTCTCTGGAGAAAATCTGACAGAACTTTTTGAAAAAGAAGACAACATGGCCGAAAATAATAACAATGCAAGGAAGATGCTTGGTGACTTGACTGCACCAAATTCCAATTTACATGGAAGAAACATCTCAATCCCTGCCATTGGAGCAAACAATTTTGAGCTTAAACCTCAATTAGTTTCTCTGATGCAACAGAACTGCAAGTTTCATGGACTTCCATCTGAAGACCCTTTTCAGTTCTTAACTGAATTTTTGCAGATCTGTGATACTGTTAAGACCAATGGGGTTGATCCTGAGGTCTACAGGCTTATGCTTTTCCCATTTGCTGTAAGAGACAGAGCTAGAATATGGTTGGACTCTCAACCTAAGGATAGCCTGAACTCTTGGGATAAGCTGGTCACGGCTTTCTTAGCCAAGTTCTTTCCTCCTCAAAAGCTTAGTAATCTTAGAGTGGATGTTCAAACCTTCAAATAGAAAGAAGGTGAATCCCTCTATGAAGCTTGGGAGAGATACAAGGAACTGACCAAAAAGTGTCCTTCTGACATGCTTTCAGAATGGACCATCCTGGATATATTCTATGATGGTTTGTCTGAGCTATCAAAGATGTCACTAGACCATTCTGCAGGTGGATCCATTCATCTAAAGAAAACACCTGCAGAAGCTCAAGAACTCATTGACATGGTTGCAAATAACCAGTTCATGTAGACTTCTGAAAGGAATCCTGTGAATAATAGGACGCCTATGAGGAAGGGAGTTCTTGAGATTGATACTCTGAATACCATATTGGCTCAGAATAAAATATTGACTCAGCAAGTCAATATGATCTCTCAGAGTCTGAATGGATTGAAGGAATCATCCAACAGTACTAAAGAGGCATCTTCTGAAGAAGAAGCTTATGATCCTGAGAACCCTGCAATAGCAGAGGTGAATTACATGGATGAACCTTATGGAAACACCTATAATCCCTCATGGAGAAATCATCCAAATTTCTCATGGAAGGATCAACAAAAGCCTCAACAAGGCTTTAATAATGGTGGAAGAAATAGGTTTAGCAATAGCAAGCCTTTTCCATCATCCACTCAGCAATAGACAGAGAGTTTTGAGCAGAATCCATCTAGCTTAGCAAATATAGTCTCTGATCTATCTAAGGCCACTGTAAGTTTTATGAATGAAACACGGTCCTCCATTAGGAATTTGGAGGCACAAGTGGGCTAGCTGAGTAAAAGAGTCAATGAAACTCCTCCTAGTACTCTCCCAAGCAATACAGAAGAGAATCCAAAAAGAGAGTGCAAGGCCATTGATTTAACCATCATGGCCGAACCTACAAGGGAGGGAGAGGACGTGAATCCCAGTGAGGAAGACCTCCTGGGACGTCCAGTGATCAACAAGGAGTTTTCCTTTGAGGAACCAAAGAAATCTGAGGCTCATCTAGAGACCATAGAGATTCCTTTGAACCTCTTTATGCCCGTCATGAGCTCTGATGAGTATTCTTCTTCTGAAGAGAATGAGGATGTCACCGAAGAGCAAGTTGCCAAGTACCTTGGTGCAATCATGAAGCTGAATGCAAAATTATTTGGTAATGAGACTTGGGAAGATGAACCTCCCTTGCTCATCAATGAACTGAGTTATCTGGATCAACTGACGTTGCCTCAGAAGAAACAGGATCCTGAAAAGTTCTTAATACCTTGTACCATAGGCACCATGACCTTTGAGAAGGCTCTATGTGACCTTGGGTCAGGGATAAACCTCATGCCACTTTCTGTAATGGAGAAACTGGGAATCTTTGAGGTGCAAGCTACCAGAATCTTATTAAAGATGGCAGACAACTCAAGAAAACAGGCTTATGGACAAGTAGAGGACGTGCTAGTAAAGGTTAAAGGCCTTTACATCCCTGCTGATATCATAATCCTAGACACTGGGAAGGATGAGGATGAATCCATCATCCTTGGAAGACCCTTCCTAGCCACAGCAAGAGCTGTGATTGATGTGGATAGAGGAGAATTGATCCTTCAACTGAATGAGGGCAACCTTGTGTTTAAAACTCAAGGATCTCCTTCTGTAACCATGGAGAGGAAGCATGAAAAGCTTCTCTCACTGCAGAGTCAACCAAAGCCCCAAAGTCAAACTCTAAGTTTGGTGTTGGGAAGCCACAACCAAACTCAAAGTTTGGTGTTGGAAGGTTCCAACAATGCTCTGAACATCTGTGAGGCTCCATAAGAGCTCACTGTCAAGCTATTGACATTAAAGAAGCGCTTGTTGGGAGGCAACCCAATGTTATCTAATCATGTTTATTTATTTTCCATTGTTATTTTATGTGTTCTTTAGGTTGATGATCATGTGAAGTCACAAAAACTACTGAAAAATAAAAAACAGAATGAAAAATGGAATGAAAAATAGCACACCCTGGAGGAGAACAGTCTGGCATTTAAACGCCAGAAACAAGCATCTGTCTGGCGTTTAACGCCAGAAACAGGCACCAAGCTGGCGTTTAACGCCAGAAACAAGTATCTACTTGGCGTTAAACGCCAGAACAGAGCATGGAAGTGGCGTTTAACGCCAGAAACAGGCAGCAGTCTGGCGTTAAACACCAGGATTGCATGTATAAGGCGTTTTACACGTCTAAAGGGTGTAGGGATGAAAAATCGTTGACACCTCAGGATCTGTGGACCCCACAGGATTCCCACATGATCTGTGGACCTCACAGGATCCCCACCACTTCTTCTCTCCCCTTCACACCTTTTCATAACTCTCTTCCCCAAATACCCTTCACCAATCACTTCAATCACTCTTTCCTATCACCCCCTCACCACTCACATCCATCTTCTCTTCCCCATAAATCCCACCTACCTTCAAATTCAAAATATTTTCCCTCCCAAACCGAACCCTAATGGCCAAAACTTAACCCTCCCCCCCTATATAAACCCCTCATTCCTTCTTCATTTTCACACAACACCACCATAACTTCTCACCTTGGCCGAAAACACCTCACCCTCCATCTCCTCCATTTTCTTCTTCTTCTACTACTTTCTTTCTTCTTTTGCTCGGGGACGAGCAAACATTTTAAGTTTGGTGTGGTAAAATCATAGCTTTTTGTTTTTTCATAACCATTTATGGCACCTAAGACCAGAGAAACCTCTAGAAAGAGGAAAGGGAAGGCAATTGCTTCCACCTCTAAGTCATGGGAGATGGAGAGATTCATCTCAAATGTCCATCAAGACCACTTCTATGAAGTTGTGACCAAGAAGAAAGTGATCCCTGAGGTTCCTTTCAAGCTCAAGAAGAATGAGTATCCGGAGATCCGACTTGAAATCCAAAGAAGAGGTTGGGAAGTTCTCACCAACCCCATTCAATAAGTCGGGATCCTAATGGTTCAAGAGTTCTATGCAAACGCATGGATCACTAGGAACCATGATCAAAGTGTGAACCCGAATCCAAAGCATTGGCTTACCATAGTTCGGGGGAAATACTTAGATTTCAGTCCGAAAAATGTAAGGCTGGCGTTCAACTTGCCAATGATGGAAGAGAATGCATGCCCCTACACAAGAAGGGTCAACTTTGATCAAAGGTTGGACCAAGTCCTCATAGACATATGTGAGGAAGGAGCTCAATGGAAAATTGACTCAAGAGGCAAGCCGGTTCAATTAAGAAGGCATGACCTCAAACCAGTGGCTAGGGGATGGCTAGAGTTCATTCAATGCTCAATCATTCCTACTAGTAACCGGTCTGAAGTTACTATAGACCGGGCCATCATGATTGGAGAAGAAGTGGAAGTTCATGAGATTATACCTCAAGAACTCTACAAGGTGGCTGACAAGTCCTCCACTTGGGCAAGGTTAGCCTTTTCTCACCTCATATGCCACCTCTGCAATTCGGCTGGAATTGACATAGAGGGAGACATCCTCATTGAAGAGGACAAGCCCATCACTAAGAAAAGGATGTAGCAAATAAGAGACCATGGACCTCAACATGAGCATGAGGAAATTCCTCACCATGAAATCCCTAAGATGCCTCAGGGGATACACTTTCCTCCACAGAATTATTGGGAACAAATCAACACTTCCCTAGGAGAATTAAGTTCCAATATGGGACAACTAAGGGTAGAGCACCAAGAGCATTCCATCATCCTCCATGAAATTAGAGAAGATCAAAGAGCTATGAGGGAGGAGCAACAAAGACAAGGAAGAGACATAGAGGAGCTCAAAAGCACCATTGGTTCTTCAAGAAGAGGAAGACGCCACCCTCACTAAGGTGGACTCATTCCTTAATCTCCTTGTCTATTTATTTTCTGTTTTTCGATTTTTGAGCTTTATGTCTTATTTATGTTTGTGTCTTTACTATATGATCACTAGTGTCTAAGTGTCTATGCCTTAAAGTTATGAATATGAATCCATCACCTCTCTTGAATGAAAAATGTTTTAATTACAAAAGAACAAGAAGTACATGGTTTCAACTTCATCCTTGAAACTAGTTTAATTATTTTGATGTGGTGGCAATACTTTTTGTTTTCTGAATGTATGCTTGAACAGTGCATATGTCTTTTGAAGTTGTTGTTTATGAATGTTAAATATGTTGGCTCTTGAAAGAATAAGGAAAAAGGAGAAATGTTATTTGATAATCTGAAAAATCATAAAAATGATTCTTGAAGCAAGAAAAAGCAGTGAATACAAAAGCTTGCAGAAAAAAAAAAGAAAAAAAATAGCGAAAAAAAGGGAGAAGAAAAAGAAAAAGCAAGCAGAAAAAGCCAAAAGCTCTTTAAACCAAAAGGCAAGAGCAAAAAGCCAATAGCCCTTAAAACCAAAAGGCAAGGGTAAATAAAAAGGATCCAAGGCTTTGAGCATCAGTGGATAGGAGGGCCTAAAGGAATAAAATCCTGGCCTAAGCGGCTAAACCAAGTTGTCCCTAACCATGTGCTTGTGGCATGAAGGTGTCAAGTGAAAACTTGAGACTGAGCGGTTAAAGTCAAGGTCCAAAGCAAAAGAAGAGTGTACTTAAGAACCCTGGACACCTCTAATTGGGGACTCTAGCAAAGCTGAGTCACAATCTGAAAAGGTTCACCCAGTTATGTGTCTGTGGCATTTATGTATCCGATGGTAATACTGGAAAACAAAGTGCTTAGGGCCACGGCCAAGACTCATAAAGTAGCTGTGTTCAAGAATCAACATACTGAACTAGGAGAATCAATAACACTATCTGTATTCTAAGTTCCTATAGATGCCAATCATTCTGAACCTCAATGGATAAAGTAAGATGCCAAAACTATTCAAGAGGCAAAAAGCTACAAGTCCCGCTCATCTGATTGGAGCTAAGTTTCATTGATATTTTGGAATTTATAGTATATTATCTTCTTTTTATCCTATTTGATTTTCAGTTGCTTGGGGACAAGCAACAATTTAAGTTTGGTGTTGTGATGAGCGGATAATTTATACGCTTTTTGGCATTGTTTTTATATAGTTTTCAATATAATTTAGTTAGTTTTTAGTATATTTTTATTAGTTTTTAAATAAAAATTACATTTCTGGACTTTACTATGAGTTTGTATGTTTATCTGTGATTTTAGGTATTTTCTGGCTGAAATTGAGGGACTTGAGCAAAAATCAGATTCAGAGGTTGAAGAAGGACTGCAGATGCTGTGGGATTCTGACCTCGCTGCACTCAAAGTGGATTTTCTGGAGCTACAGAACTCCAAATGGCACGCTCTCAAGTGCGTTGAAAAGTAGACATCCAGGGCTTTCCAGCAATATATAATAGTCCATACTTTGCCCGATTTTAGATGATTCAAACTGGCATTCAATGCCAGTTCCATGCTGCATTATGGAGTTAAACGCCAGAAACAGGTTACAAACTGGCGTTCAACTCCAAAAGAAGCCTCTACACGTGTAAAGCTCAATGTTCAGCCCAAGCACACACCAAGTGGGCCCCAGAAGTAGATTTCTACATCATTTACTCATTTCTATAAACCCTAGTAACTAGTTTAGTATAAATAGGACTTTTTACTATTGTATTTACATCTTTGGAGATCTTTAGTTTGATCTTTAGATCACGTTTGGGGGCTGGCCATTCGGCCATGCCTGAACCTTATCACTTATGTATTTTCAACGGTAGAGTTTCTACACTTCATAGATTAAGGTGTGGAGCTCTGCTGTTCCTCATGAATTAATACAAAGTACTACTGTTTTTCTATTCAATTCAAGCTTATTCCTTCTCTAAGATATCCATTCGCACCCAAGAACATGATGAATGTGATGATTATGTGACGCTCATTATCATTCTCACCCATGAACGCGTGCCTGACAAACACTTCCGTTCTACATGCAAACAAGCTAGAATGAGTATCTCTTAGATATCTAATACAGAGGACCGAGTCCGAGATATTAGAATCTTCGTGGTATAAGTTAGAACCCATGGATGGCCATTCTTGAGATCCGGAAAGTCTAAACCTTGTCTGTGGTATTCCGAGTAGGATCTGGGAAGGGATGGCTGTGACGAGCTTCAAACTCACGAGTGCTGGGCGTAGTGACAGATGCAAAAGGATAGTAAATCCTATTCCAGTATGATCGAGAACCGACAGATGATTAGCCATGCAGTGACAGCGCATTGGACCATTTTCATAGAGAGGATGGGATGTAGCCATTGACAATGGTGATGCCCTACATAAAGCTTGCCATGGAAAGGAGTAGGAATGATTGGATGAAGACAGCAGGAAAGTAGAGGTTCAGGAGGAACGAAAGGCATCTCCATACGCTTATCTGAAATTCTCACCAATGAATTACATAAGTATCTCTATCCTAGTTTATATTTTATTTATATTTTTATTATCAATTCACCATAACCATTTGAATCCGCCTGACTGAGATTTACAGGGTGACCATAGCTTGCTTCAGGCCGACAATCTCTGTGGGATCGACCCTTACTCACGTAAGGTTTATTACTTGGACGACCCAGTGCACTTGCTGGTTAGTTGTGCGAAGTTGTGATAAAGAGTTGAGATTACAATTGTGCGTACCAAGTTGTTGGGGCCATTGATGATCACAATTTCGTGCACCACTTATCGTGATTGATTGTTATGTCTGCTAATTGAATTGAATTCCACTAACTCTAGTCTTTCCTTAGGAGTTGGCTAGGACTTGGGGATCTAACTAATTAGTCCACTTGACTTTCCCTTGCTTTCGTAAATGTTAACTAAGTGAGATTAACTTCAATTCTCATAAGAATAACTAGGATAGGACTTTCGAATTTTCATACCTTGCCAAGAATTTTATTAGATATTATTTTATTAATTCCTACAATTTATTTTCCTTGTTATTTAAATTACCTGTTCTTCACTTTCAAAACCCCCAATTTACAAGACTCATAACCAATAATAAGAACACCTCCCTGCAATTCCTTGAGAAGACGACCCGAGGTTTGAATACTTCAGTTTATAAATTTTAGTGGGTTTGTTACTTGTGACAACCAAAACGTTTATAAGAAAGGATGATTGCTTGGTTTAGAAACTATACTTGCAACGGGAATTTATTCTGAATTCTAAACCGTCAATAATTCGTTTTTCAAAATGGCGCCATTGCCGGAGAATTGCAAACGTGTGCCTTATTATTGGTTATTGTAAATATTTGCTTTTTGCTTGTTTATTTGTTTTATTTTTGTTTTTTTTTTCTTTTTCATAAATTAAGAGGTTATTGGTTTTTATTTAGTTATTAAAATTTTTTTTTTCAAAAATTTGTTCTTGGTGTTCATCTTGATCTTCAAGTTGTTCTTAGTTGTTTTCTTCGTTTTGATCTAAAAATTTTAAGTTTGGTGTCATTTTATTGTTTTTCTCTTTCATCATTAAATTCAATATATATATATATATATATATATATCTTTTCTATTTATTGAATTTTCAAAATTTGCATTTAAAAAATTTAGATTTTTATTTTGAAATTTTTTTTATCTTATCTTATCTTAATTTTTAAATTTCAAAATTCAAATCTTTTTCAAAAATCATATCTTTTTCAAAATCTTATCTTATCTTATTTCAAAAATCAAATTTCAAATTTCAATTTTTAAATTTCAAATTTCAAATTTCAAATTTCAAAAATTTAAATTTAAAAATTTTCTTTTCAAAATTTAAATATTTTTCAAAATTTTATCTTATATTGTTGACTTTTACAAAATTCAAATTTCAAAATTTAAAAATTCAAAATTCAAATTTCAAATTTCAACTTCAAAATTCAAATTTCAAAATTTAAAATTTAAAATTCAAATTTAAAAATTCAAAATTTAAATTTCAAAATTTAAAATTCAAAATTCAAAATTTAATTTTCAAATTCAAGACTTAAAATTTCAATAACCTTTTAATTTAAATTTATTTTTATTTTCGTTTAATTTTTATTTGCTATTATGAGTTCTCACCCCCATCGCTTTGAGTTTGGTTCCAATGCTATTGCAAGGAATGGAAATTATAAGAGGAACATGCATCAAGGTCAAAACAATCAAAGATAGAAGGAGCCACGAGGATCTGATCAACCCTTTAGGCAACAACACCCTCCAAGATACCATGGACCACGACCATTCCACAATGCATGTCAAGACAATAGATATGGTGGACCCCCTTGTAGTTACCAACAAGCCCCGCCATATGCTTATGAACCACCTCTTCAACACAACTCTGGACCACTATACTCACAAGCCCCCTACAACCAAACACCCCCATATGACCCTAATCCATATCCACCCCAATTCCAATCCAATTACTCCCAAGAACCACCACCTCCCTATACACCATGTCCATATCCATCACCCCAAGAATCAAGGGAGCAACTCAAGGAAACATTTGAAAAATTTCATGCCACACTTCACCAATTGAATCAAGCGATAAATCGATTACCTTCCCGACGTTCAGACACTCAAGGAACCCCTATGGCTTCATGTGGAGAATCTAATGAAGAACGCATCATGAAGGAGACACTAGAAGCTCCAGTGGACAGTAAGGAGCATGACATTGTTTTAGAACAATTGGAGGAAGCCGTAATCGTTAAAGAGGAAGAAGTGGTTGAAGATTTAGGAGATGCTGAACCCCCATGGGAAAGTCAAGTTATAAAGCCTCCTTCAAAGATGTTTGAAATTGATGTTGAGGAGGGTGTACAACCTTTAATGCATATCGCGGATGAAGACTTTGAAGAGATTGATCAAGAGATGGATTCAATCATTGATGAATTCTTATCTACAATTGAATCCGCTCCCATTGGACTTGACATGGAAAATAAAGAAGAAGAAGCAAAACCTCCCATGCCCTTGGTAAACAATGAAGAAGAGATCAAATTGGAAGAAAGCTACTAAGAGGAAGAGGTTGAAATTGAAGAAGCTTGCAAGGAGGTGGAAGTTGTCAAGGAAGAACTCAAGGGAATGGAGCTGGAAATCACCTTGCCAATGTTGTTGGAGACCTCTCCCCCAAAGCCATCACCATCCATTCTTTCATTCAAGTGGGTAAATCTTTCATCTCTAAGCTTAATTAGCTCACTTGAATATGCTTTACTTGAAACAGATGGTTAGCTTAGAGCTCTTTGTGGCTTCAAGAGTAAGAGGGAGATGGTTAGTGGTAGGAGTCGTCATGCAAGATTCAATATGGTTGAAAGCTCAAAGTTTAAATGCAAAGGTTGGTGTAAAGCTCAACTGAATGAGTCTAGGAAGTTGGTTGGCTGTTTTAGTGAGAATTCAGATTGCCTGCTACCCGGATGGAATCATAATGATCAACAAGAAGACGGGTGCAAAAGCAAGATTTGGGACCTCAGAATTCATTCTGGAAATCAACACTCTTGGGGCCTTGTCACTTGCTTTAACTTACTTGGAGGCTTTCTGCGCCTAGTTTGGGATCCCGGAGGCCATTGGAATTACAAACATTGGTGGAGATTCCTGAATGAGTTCAAGCATAAGCCACCATGACAGGAAGCTCACCAAATGTCCAACTTAAGGACTTTAACTAAAAGTGCTAGGTGGGAGACAACCCACCATGGTATAATCATTCCTTTTTCAATTTTAATTTTATTTAGTTTTGTTTTTTTTTTTAGTTTTATTTTACTTCATTGAACCTGGAATAATTCATAACATCTGCATACTGCATTCTGCATTAAAAAAAAAGAAAGCTCGCACGCGACGCTGCAGCGTCGCTGACGCGTCCGCGTCACAGGTGCATTAGGAAGAAAAGAAAAGTGAACAGAGAGTCACGCGAGAGCGTGGCTGGAGGCGTGCCTTTGGCACAAATTGATCCACGCGACCGCATCGCTGATGCGTCCGCGTCATGTGGGAAACATGCCTCCCCACGCGTCCGCGTTCGCGTGGCCCTGTAAAATCGACGTAAACGGGTGTTTGGCAGCAAGTTAGGCTGGAATGGGGCTGGAACGGTGCTAGAAGCACAAGCCTTACCACGCGAACGCGTGCCCCACGCGTCCGCATCATTTTTCAAAAATGGCCATCCACGCAATCGCGTCAACCACGCGACCGCGTCACCCAAACATTTGGCAAAAAGAGTCTCGAACCGAGAGTTGCGCGAACGCGAGGCTGCACTCGCACCAATCGCACAAATCAGGCCACATGAACGCGTGACCCACACGTCCGCGTCACCTGACCTTATCGCGCACCACGCGTCCGCGTTGCCTTCGCCGCACAGCTTATCCAAATCAGCGCCAAAAATCTTATCTTTTCTTCCTCAATCCTAATTTTTTCCTCCTTCCTTTCTTACTTACTTCTTCTTCCCTTCTTTCCCTTCTCATTCCTTTTATCTTTCATTTTATTTTATTTTAATTCATTTTCATACTTTCATTCATTACATTTTAGTTTAGTGCATATTTTTATTTTCTTTTCTAAAGTTATTATTTTTTCGTTGGTGTCAAATTTTCTTACTTAACTGTTGCATCTTCTCTTGAATTATTTTAGGTGCTTAGAGACTTATTTTATTCTGGTTAGGTAATATTATTTAAATCAATGCCAATCTTTTATACCTGTATTAATTTTGCATTGACATAAATTTACATTACCTCTCCTTACCCACACTCTCCTCATTGTTGCAAAATTTTGCACCCCTGGTATACCATGTGCTTCTATTGTTTTCTCACTTGCATGTTGTAGCTACCATGTTTTATTTGTTTTTTATCTTTGTTTTGGGTTACTTTTCTTCCCTTTTTTCTTTCAGGATGGCCACCAGGAAGAGAACCGGAAGACGTTTACATGGGAGAGATAAACAAGTTCCTACGCATATTCCTTAATGAGAAAAGCGTCAGTTGAAGCAACCCGTCCACTTAGCATGCACCGAGGACGGTGCAATCTTTAAGTGTGGGGAGGTCGATACCGATCTCCATGGGTTAGTTATTTTCTTCTCAACACCAATATTTTATTTTCTTTGTTAATTGCTGCATTTGCATATTTAATTACATGTTTGTTTGATTTTATGCATTTAGCTACCACTTGGTTGAAGTAATATTTTCTTTTTCAAGAAATTTTTATAGTATTTCACTAATTTAAATTAAAAACTTTTCTATTAAAACTTGTTTGAAGTTGTATTTAGAACATAGTTTAAAAAGCTAAGAACACACAACCTGTGGAGACTTTGAGCTTATTTATATGGTTACATTATTTAACCATAATATTTTATTCTTGTGTGTTTCCTTCTCTATGATTGTAATCTATATTTTGTTCCAGTCTGTATGTCCATTATTTAGTATATTTACATGCTTGCATATGATTGAGGCCATTATTTGAATTTTTACTCACTTATCCCAAAATAAGCCTACCCTTTCAATCACCTTTGTTTGCCACCTTGAGCCTTTTTAATCCCATTTATTCTATATTTTACCACATCACTAGCCTTAAGCAGAAAAATAAATTAAATACCCCAATTGAATCTTTGGTTAGCTTAAGATAGAGATTGTGCATAAACTAAGTGTGGGAAAATTGTGGGAACATGGGTTAATAAGGGAATGTATCATGTTTCTAATTTATTTGAATATTGGGAATTTGGGAACCTACTCATGAAAAACCAAAATAGAAAAATAATGGAAAATCCATGTGTATTGATAAGTTATGTTTATTTCTCTACAAAAAAAAGAGAGAAAAATCCAAAAATATTCAATAAATAAGTAAATAAATAAGGGGACAAAATTACCCCAATTCTAAGTTAATAAAAGATCAATACACATGTGATAAAAGTAAAGAAATATAAAAAATTTGGTACATGAGTATGGGAATCATACAAAAGTGGGAATTATGGGTAGTTAGGCATGAATTTAACAGTATATAGCGTATATGTATATTAGATGAGAGCTTAGGTTAGTCAAAGATTCATATTATAGCTCACTTGGCCATACATGTACCCTTACCTTTACCTCAGCCCCATTACAACCCTGAAAAGACCTCATGATGTTTGCATTAGTATGCTAAATATTTGTTGATTGGTTAGATGAAAAACAAGGTTTAGAAAGCATGATTAGAGAAGAATAGAGTGATTAACCCTAGACACTTGAGAGATTAGAGTGATATACACTACCAGTAAGGGTTCAATGCTTGATTCTATGTTCCCTACTTTCATGAGCTATCTTCTTACAAGTTTACTTGTCTTTTGTTATATAATTTGAATTAGTGGAATTTAATTCATATTTGTCTTGGAGAACTTATTTACTTTTAACCAAGTAGGTAGAAACATCTTAGCATGTAGTTGCATTCATATAGATAGGTTGCGTTTCATACATTTTACCATTCCTCTTCACTCCTTTATAGCTTCTCTTGAGCTTAGCATGAGGACATGCTAATGTTTAAGTGTGGGGAGGTTGATAAACCACTATTTTATGGTTTATCTTGTGCTCAATTGAGCGGATTTTGTCAACTCTTTACCCACTTATTCATACTATTTGCATGAGTTTACATTCTCCTTCCTGATTTTATGCTATGATTGAAAACATGCTTCTTTGGCCTTATATTCGCTAATATTAATCCTCTCTCATTACCACTAGATGCCTTGATATGTGCGTTAAGTGATTTCAGAGATTACAGGGCAGGAATGGCTTGGAGGATGGAAAGGAAGCATGCAAAAGTGGAAGGAATACAAGAAGTTAAAGGAACTGCAAAGCTGTCCAGCCTGACCTCTTTGCACTAAAACAGTTATAACTTGAGCTACATAGGTCCAAACGATGTGGTTCCAGTTGCGTTAGAAAGCTAACGTCTGTTGCTTCGATTTGATATATAATATGCCATAGTTTTTCTGACGCTAGGCGACGCGAACGCGTGCTCCACACGGATGCGTTGCAGTGACGAAAATCAGCGTGGCAGATTTCTTCTCCAACGATTTCTGGGCTGTTTTCAACCCAGTTTGCGGCTCAGAAAACACAGATTAAAGGCGATAAAGTGGGAGAATCCATTCAATCATAATTATGCTTTCATAATTCACTTTTCATAAATTAGATGTAGTTTTTAGAGGGAGAGGTTCTCTCCTCTCCCTTAGGTTTTAGGATTAGGATTTCTTATTAACTCAATTTATTATTTCAACTCTTTATCAGGTTCAATATTCCTTTTAATTTATATTTCTCTTTTACCTTCAGATACTTTAACGCTCTCATTTAATTACTTATGTTGCCAAATTGGCTTGTGAACTCTTCATGTTTAGATTGATTTTCTCTTATTAATGCAATTGAGGTATTTCAGATTTATAATTCTTATTTAGCTTTTCATATCCTTGGCTTTAATTGATTAACTGGAAGCTCTTGAGTTATCAAACTTATCGTGATTGATTGTTATGTCTGCTAATTGAATTGAATTCAACTAACTCTAGTCTTTCCTTAGGAATTGGCTAGGACTTGGGGATCTAACTAATTAGTCCACTTGACTTTCCCTTGCTTTCGTAAAGGTTAACTAAGTGAGATTAACTTCAATTCTCATAAGAATAACTAGGATAGGACTTCCGAATTTTCATACCTTGCCAAGAATTTTATTAGATATTATTTTATTAATTCCTGCAATTTATTTTTCTTGTTATTTAAATTACCTGTTCCTCACTTTCAAAACCCCCAATTTACAAGACTCATAACCAATAATAAGAACACCTTCCTGCAATTCCTTGAGAAGATGACCCGAGGTTTGAATACTTCGGTTTATAAATTTTATTGGGTTTGTTACTTGTGACAACCAAAACGTTTGTAAGAAAGGATGATTGCTTGGTTTAGAAACTATACTTGCAACGAGAATTTATTCTGAATTCTAAACTGTCAATCATTTGTTCTTCAGGTACAGATCTCCTTTCCTCACTGCCTCGGGTGAGGCAACCACATCTTCAGATGCCCCTTCTGCACCCACTACTGCACCAGCCCCATCCACTGCACCTCCACCTGCTCCTAAGCCCATTTATCATCTGGTGCACCGCCTCTTCGCACGCTTGGATTGTATGGAGCGTCGCCACAAGCGACGCTATGAGCACCTAAAGTTGATGATCCGATCCGGCAGTGACATTCCCTCCGAGCCTGACACCACTTCTGAGCCTTCTGATGCGGAGGCGGATGATCATGAGGAGGAGGCACATACCCAGGCTGAGCAGGGAGGACCTGAGCAGGATGCACCACACCATGAGGAATCCCACCAGATCCAGGCCGCAGATCCGGAGATTCCTCTACAGACAGAGCCTCCGCTTCAGCAGGCAGCTCCTCCTACACTTAGTGAGACTGCAGATCCTCAGCCTACCACAGAGTCACCAGCAGCCCATCCTTCCGGAGATGACACTTCTCACACCCAGCCTGAGTGAGCATCGAGGACGATGCTTGTAATTAAGTGTGGGGAGGTCGCCATCTCTGGCATACTATTTTGGTGAACCACTCTTCAGACACTTTTTTATCCTATTTTGCTTATTTTTCTGTATTTTTATTTTTATTTCTATTTTATCTTTTATTTTACCTTATCTTATTTATCTTTCAGTACTTGCACATTTTTTTGTATTTTTACAGTATTTCTGTATTTTGCACTTTAGTTTATATACTTATCTTAGATATTTAGTTTAGTCTAGTTATAATTTTAGTTATTAAGTTGTGATATAGAACATATAGATTAATTTGTTTAGTTTACCCTTTTTAGCATACGATAACTTGGATTAATTGAAAATAAAAAGAGTAAACTAAAGACTTTAGTATAACAGAATCACAACAATCCACCCACTGTATATATATAGCAATAAATGATTGGTTAATTTACACAATATTTTTCAAGGAAGAACACTACGATTTTATGGGCCACCCTAAGATTCACATTGAGCATAATGGGAATCCTTGATTTCTACTTGCATGACATACATAACTAATATATGGTTTTTGAGCCAGAGAACACACAACCTTTGAGTTTTTGAGCCTATTTGTATGGTTACATTATTTAACCATAATTATTTCATTCTTGTGTGTTCGCCCTTCTTTTTTTATTCTGGTGATCTTTACTTTGTTTCAATCTATATGTCCAATATAGAATATAGATACATACCAAGAGATGATTGAGGCCATCATTTACATTTTTTCTCACTTATCCCAAATAAATTTACCTTTTACATCACCCTTGTTAGCCCCCTTGAGCTTTTAATCCCCTCTTGTTCTATAACCACATTACTAGCCTTAAGCAGAAAAACAAATTAAAAACCCCAAGTTAAATTCTTGGTTAGCTTAAGATAGAGATTGTGTATCCACTAAGTGTAGGGAAACATGGGAACATGGGTTGATAGGAAAGGATTAACTCAATAAAGTAATAAGGATTTTGGGAGCATGCTCATGCAAAACAAATTTAAAATACCATGTGCATCGATATATGTTCTGTTTATATTTCAAAAAAAAAATCCTTTTAGTTAAATAAGTAAATAAGGAGACAAAATTACCCCAATGATAAGTTTAGTAAAGAAATCAATGCACATGAGATAAGAATCAAAATTGAAATTGGTACATGAGTATGTATTAAGAAAGAGAAAAATTGGGAACCCCAAGGAAGTTATAAATTATATAGAATATGTATATGTTAGGTGAGACCTTAGACTAATAAGGATTCAACTTATAGCTCACTTAGCCTTATATGTATACCCTTACCCTTACCTTGGCCCCATTACAACCTTGAGAAAGACCTCATGATTTTTGTATGTCTGTATTCAATATTTGTTGATTGGTTAGATGAAGAACAAAGTTTTAGAAAGCAAGAATAGAAAAGAATAGAGTGATTAACCCCAAACACTGAGTGACTAGAGAGTAAACACAAATCCAATGAGGGTTCAATAGCTCATCACCATATATCTCTGCTTAATTGTTTAATTGTCTTGCAAGCTTATGAAATATCTTTACCCAACTCAATTGTGACAGTGCTTTAACATGATCTAGGTTTGGCTATACATATATAATTCCTTGAAAATATTAAACAAATTAACCACATGTAAGCTCTATATATATAGGTGGATGATAATTAAAATTGCATGATTCATGTAGGTAGATTGCATTTAGAATAAATTGCATTGCATGAGATTCCACCATTCTAACTTTACCCTTTCTCTTGGATTTAGCATGAGGACATGCTATTGTTAAAGTGTGGGGAGGTTGATAAATGAAGAACGAAACTCTCGCGTGATCTAGAGCTTTCACAAATAAATTCGCGTTGTAAGTATAGCTTCTAGACCGACAAGAATTCCTTTCTTACAAAAGTTTGGTTGTCACAAGTAACAAAACCCAATAAAAATAAATAATCGAAGCATTTAAACCTCGGGTCGTCTTCTCAAGGAATTGCAGGGAGGTATGATTTATTATTGGTTATGTAAAAAGATATGTTTTTGGGTTTTTTTAAAATAAGGAACAAGTAATTTAAATGACAAGAAAAATAAATTAATAATAATAAAATCTCTTGGCAAGGTATAAGAAATTGAGGTCCTATCCTAGTTATCCTTATCAGGTGTGATGAGAATTGAATTTTTCTCCCACTTTAATTAACCTCTAACTATGAAGGTAAGTTAAGTGGATGAATCAATTTGATTTCTCAGGTCCTAGTCAATTCCTAAGAAAAGACTAGAGTTATTGGAATTCAAATCAATCAGCAAAGAATTCCAATTTTCAATCAACAGCTGAGTTTGATAACTCAAGTGTTACCAATTACTTAACCAAAGCAAAGGGGGAAAATAAATCTACTCGAATAAAAATGCCTTCAGATGGGAACCAGCAGTAACATAAATAAAAGAAAGAAATCTTAAATCAGAAATACCTCAAATTGCATTAATTAAGAAAATCATAACATGAATGGTTCATAAGCCAAATTAAAAAGATAAATGACAATTAAAGTAATAGAATAAATAAAAGTAAAAAATAAATTAAAGGAACATTGAACCTGTGATTGAAGAAATAACCATAAACTGAAAGGAATCCTAATTCTAAAAATCTAAATCCTAAATCCTAAATCCTAAGAGAGAGGAGAGAGCCTCTCTCTCTAAAAACTACATCTAAAAACCTAAAATTGTGTATGAATATTGTATGAATTGTTTGGATGTATTCCCCCACTTTGTAGCCTCTAATATGTGTTTTCTAGGCCGAGAACTGGGTCAGAAACAGCCCAGAATTCGCTGGTTGCGAATTAAAACACGCTGATTTTTGTCACTGCGACGCATCCGCGTGGAGCACGCGTTTGTGTGGCCTAGCTATACGTTCACTATGGCAAATTATATATCAAATCGAATCCCCAGACGTTAGCTTTCCAACGCAACTAGAACCGCATCATTTGGACCTATGTAGCTCAAGTTATGATCAATTTAGTGCGAGAGGGTCAGGCTGACAGCTTTGCAATTTCTTCAACTTCTTGTATTCCTTCCATTTTTGCATGCTTCCTTTCCATCCTCTAAGCCATTTCTGCCCTGTAATCCCTGAAATCATTTAACGCACATATCAAGGCATCTAATGGTAATAAGAGAGGATTAATATTAGCAAATATAAGGCCAAAGAAGCATGTTTTTAATCATAGCATAAAATCATGAAGGAAAAAGTAAAACCATGCAAATAGTATGAATAAGTGGGTAAAGAATTGATATAAACCACTCAATTGAGCACAAGATAAACCATAAAATAGTGATTTATCAACATCCCCACACTTAAACAATAGCATGTCCTCATGCTAAGCTCAAGAAAAGCTATAAGGGAGTGAAGAGGAATGGTAGAATGTATGAAATGCAACCTATCTATATGAATGCAACTACATGCTAAGATGTTTCTATCTACTTGGTTAAAAGTAAATAACCTCTTCAAGACAAACATAAATCAGATTTCACTAATTCAAATTATACAATAAAAGACAAGTAAACTTGTAAGAAGATAGCTCATGAAAGCAGGGAACATAGAATCAAGCATTGAATCCTCACTGGTAGTGTATATCACTCTAATCTCTCAAGTGTCTAGGGTTAATCACTCTACTCTTCTGTAATCATGCTTTCTAAAACTTTTTTCTTCATCTAACCAATCAACAAATATTTAATGTACTAATGCAAACATTATGAGGTCTTTTCAAGGTTGTAATGGGGCTAAGGTAAGGGTGATGGTATATATATGGCTAAGTGAGCTATAAATTGAATCTTTAATTAATCTAAGCTTTCACCTAACATACATATACTCTATATAATTCTAATTTATGCCTAGCTACCCAAAATTCCCACTTTTACATCACATACTCATGTATCAATTTTTCTTTAATTTTATCACATATGTATTGATCTTTTATTAAACTTAATATTGGAGTAATTTTGTCCCCTTATTTATTTACTTATTTATTGAATATTTTTGGATTTTTCTCTTTTTTTTTCTTTTTTTTTTTGGATTTATATATATATATATATATTTTTTTTTCTTTTGAAAATATAAAAGTAAACGTAACATATCAATGCACATGGATTTTTAATTTTTCTAGTCTCACATAAGTAGGTACCCAAATTTCCAATATTTTATCAAAGTAAAAACATAACACATTCCCTTATTAACCCATGTTCCCATAGTTTCCCCACACTTAGTTGATACACAATCTCTATCTTAAGCTAACCAAAGATTCAATTGGGGTATTTAATTGTTTTTCTGCTTAAGGCTAGTGATGTAGTAAAATATAGAATAAATGGGATTAAAAGGCTCAAAGTGGCTAACAACGGTGACATAAAAGGGTAGGCTTATTTGGGATAAGTGAGCTAAAATCAAACAATGGCCTCAATCATATGCAAGCATATAAATACACTAAATAATGGACATATAGAATGGAACAAAGCAAAGATTGCAATCATAGGGAAGAAAACACACAAGAATAAAATATTTATGGTTAAATAATGTAACCATGTAATTGGGCTCAAAATCTTACGAGTTGTGTGTTCTTAGCTTTTTAAACTATGTTCCAAATACAACTTCAAACAAATTTAACAAAAAATTTTTCAATTTAAATTAGTGAAATACTATAAAAATTTCTTGAAAAAGAAAATATTACTTCAACCAAGTAGTAACTAAATGCATAAAATCAAACAAACATGCAATCAAATATGCAAATGCAACAATGAACAAACAAAGAAAATAAAATATTGGTGTTGAGATAGAAGAGTAACTAACCCATGGAGATTGGTATCGACCTCCCCACACTTAAAGATTGCACCGTCCTCGGTGCATGCTAAGATGTGTAAGTGGAAGGGTTGCTTCAACTAATGCTTTTCTCTAAAGATTGTGCTTATGGACTTGTTTGTCTCCCCATTTAGAAGCTTTCCCTTTCTCTTTCTCGGTGGCCAGCCTGAAAGTAGAGGAAAAAAAAAGTAACCCAGAAACAAAGATGGAAACAAAAAAAATATGGGTGTTTAATGCCAAATAATAAGGGTCTCAATTACATGGTAGCTACAACATGAAAGTGAGAAAACAATAGAAGCACATGGCAAATCAAGAGTGCAAAAATTGTAACCAAGGGGAAGAGACAGTAGATAATGAAAGACAATATAAATTCATGTCGATGCAAAAGGAATACAGGTATCATAAAAGATTGGCATTGACAGATAATTAATATCATCCAACAGTGTGAAACAAGTCAATAAGCACCAAAATAATACCAGAAAAGATACAACAGTTGAAAAAGAAAATTTAACACCAATGGAAAAATAATAAATTTAGAAAATAAAATAAAAATAAAAATATGCACAAAATTAAAAGGCAATGGATGAAAGAATGTAAATGTAATGAGGAAAGAAAAATGAGAAGGAAGAAGAAAGAAATAAGAAGGGGGAGGGAAAAATTAGGATTGGGGAAGAAAAGATAAGTTAGTTGGTGCTGATCTGGATAAGTTGTGCGGCGCAGGCGACGCGGACGCGTGGGGCACGCGTTCGCGTGGTTGGCGCTATTTTCAAGTGACGCGGATGCGTGGGTCACACGTTCGCGTGAAATGAATTGTGCTACTGGCGCGAGAGCAGCCTCGCGTTCGCATAACTTTCTGTTTTGTTCGCATATTGCCAATTTTTTTGGGTGACGCGTGCGCGTGGGTGACGTGCACGCGTGAATGGTCTCTATTTGAATATTGACGCAGACTCATGGGGCACGCGTTCGTGTGGGAGGGCTTGTGCTTCTAGCACGAGTTCAGCCAGCTCCATCATAACTTACTGCCAAACACCTCTTTACGTCAATTTTGCAGGGTCATGCGTTCGTGTGGGTGACGCGGACGCGTGAGGCACGTTTGTGCCTAAGGCACGCCTCTAGCCATGCTTTCGTGTGGCTTTCTGTTCAACTTTCTTTTCTTCATAACGCACATGTGACGCGGACGCGTCAGCGACGCTGCCGCGTCGCGTGTTTGTGTTTTTTTTAATTATGCAAAATGCAGAATGCAGTATGTAAATGCTAATGCAAACATTATGAACGACACTAATAAAATTAAAATAAAATAAACTAAGAATAAAAAGGAAAGAATATACCATGGTGGGTTGTCTCCCACCTAGCACTTTTAGTACCCTAAACTTCGACCAATGCTTGGACTTCCAATAAGCTTTATCAATACTAGGTAGATTCTTCAAGCTTTGATGGAGTTCTTCACAAACTTTGAGCTCCCAAAGTCGATCCTCATATATTCCCGGATCCCAAATCTTGTTTCTACACCCGTCTTTAAGTGGATCATGATGATTCTATTCAGGTGACAAGCAATCTGAATTCTCACTAAGGCATCCAAACAGCTTCCTAGACCCATTCAGTTGGACTTTACACCAACCTTTGCATTTAAACTTTGAGCTTTCCACCATATTGAATCTTGCATGACGATTCCTACCACTAACCATCTCCCGCTTGCTCTTATAGCCACAAAGAGCTCTAAGCTGACCATTTGTCTCAAGCAAAGCATATTCAAGTGAGCTAATTAAGGTTAGAGATGAGAGATTTACCCACTTGAATGAAGGGATGGATGGTGATGGCTTTGGGGGAGAGGTCTCCAATAACTTTGGCAAGGTGATTTCCAGCTCAATTCCCTTGTGCTCTTCTTTGACAATTTCCACCTCTTTGATGAGAATTAGATTTTGCTCCCACTTTAATTAACCTCTAACTATGAAGGTAAGTTAAGTGGATGAATCAATTTGCTTCCTCAGGTCCTAGTCAATTCCTAAGAAAAGACTAGAGTTATTGGAATTCAAATCAATCAGCAAAGATTTCCAATTTTCAATCAACAGCTGAGTTTGATAACTCAAGTGTTACCAATTACTTAACCAAAGCAAAGGGGGAAGCAAAAATACCTCAAATTGCATTAATTAAGAAAATCATAACATGAATGGTTCATAAGCCAAATTGAAAAGATAAATGACAATTAAAGTAATAGAATAAATAAAAGTAAAAAATAAATTAAATAAATATTGAACCTGTGATTGAAGAAATAACCATAAACTGAAAGGAATCCTAACTCTAAAAATCTAAATCCTAAATCCTAAATCCTAAGAGAGAGGAGAGAGCCTCTCTTTCTGAAAATTACATCTAAAAACCTAAAATTGTGTATGAATGTTGTATGAATTGTTCAGATGCATTTCCCCACTTTATAGCCTCTAATCTGTGTTTTCTGGGCCGAGAACTGGGTCAGAAACAGCCTAGAATTCGCTGGTTGCGAATTAAAACACGCTGATTTTCGTCACTGCGACGCGTCTGCGTGGAGCACGCGTTCGTGTCGCCTAGATGTACGGCCACTATGGCAAATTATATATCAAATCGAAGCCTCCAGACGTTAGCTTTCTAACGCAACTGGAACCACATCATTTGGACCTCTATAGCTCAAGTTATGATCGATTTAGTGCAAGAGGGTGAGGCTGACAGCTTTGCAATTTCTTCAACTTCTTGTATTCCTTCCATTTTTGCATGCTTCCTTTCCATCCTCTAAGCCATTCCTGCCATGTAATCCCTGAAATCACTTAACGCATATATCAAGGCATCTAATGGTAATAAGAGATGATTAATATTAGCAAATATAAGGCCAAAGAAGCATGTTTTCAATCATAGCATAAAATCAGGAAGGAAAAAGTAAAACCATGCAAATAGTATGAACAAGTGGGTAAAGAATTGATATAAACCACTCAATTGAGCACAAGATAAACCATAAAATAGTGGTTTATCAATAAACCCATATTTTATGATATAATTTGTGCTCAAATTGAGTGTTCCTATCAATTCTTCACCCACTTATTCATGTAAATTGCATGGTTTTACTTTTCCTTCCTTATTTTATGATATATGTGAAAAACATGTTTCCTATGCTTTAAAAATATTAATTTTAATTATCCTTTATTACCATTCAATGCCGTGATTTGTGTGTTAAGTGTTTCAGATCTCATAGGGCAAGAATGGCTCAAAGGACAAAAAGGAAACATACAAAAATGAAAGGAAAGCACAAAAATGGAGTTTTGAAGAAAAGGCAGCGACGCGAATGCATGGATGATGCGAACGCGTGCCTAGCGCGAAAATGCAGCGACGCGAACGCACGGATTACACGGACGCGTGCCTTGAGCAGAACGCAAATGACGCGTACGCGTGACCGACGCGTACGCGTGACCGACGCGTACGTGTGACAAGGAAAACTCCCAAATGACGCGAACGCGTGACCCACGCGGACGCGTGATAGACGTCACGTACAAGAATCTGGAGAAAATGCCCCCGGCAATTTTTGTACCCTTTTTCGGCCCAAATCCAAGCCAGAAACACAGAATATAAGCCAGAGAATAGAGGAATAAAAAAGAGAGATGTATGACAAATTAGTAATACATAATTTTAGGATTAGATGTAGTTTTAGAGAGAGAGGTTCTCTCCTCTCTCTTAGAATTTAGGATTAGGATTTCTCTTATTTTAGGATTACTTCTACAATCACAGGTTCAATATTCCTTTAATTTATTTTCTACTTTTATTTATTCCAATGCTTTTACTTGTTAATGTTCCTAATTTGGCTTATGAACCATTCATGTTATGATTTTCTTAATTAATATAATTTGAGGTATTTCACATTTGATTTTGCTTTAATTTATTTATGAATGACTTCAATTCAATTTAGATTTATTTTCTCCTTTTGGCTTTGGTTAAGTAATTAGCAACACCTGAGTTATCAAACTCAGCTGTTGACTGAAATTGGAATTCTTTGCTGATTGATTTGTACTCCAATAACTCTAGTCTTTTCATATGAGTTGACTGAGATCTGAGGATCAAATCAATTTGTTCACTTAACTTTCCTTTGTTTAGCAAGGATTAATTAAAGTGGGAGCAGAATCCAATTCTTATCACATCTGATAAGGATAACTAGGATAGGACTTCAATTTCTCATACTTTGCCAAGAGATTTTATTAATTATTAATTTATTTATTTTTCCCGCCATTTAAATTACTTGTTCCTTAATTCAAAAATCCAAACTAAAAATGCACAATTTCCATAACCAATAATAAATCATACTGTCCTGCAACTCCTTGAGAGACGACCCGAGGTTTAAATACTTCGGTTATTTATTTTTATTGGGTTTTATTACTTGTGACAACCAAAACTTTTGTATGAAAGGATTATTGCTTTGTTTAGAAACTATACTTGAAATGAGAATTTATTGTAAATTCTAAACCATCAATTAATTCAGTTCGTCAACGGCCGGCGGTGACGAGGTGTTCGCCGGACAGTGGCGGTTATGGGTGGTTGGTGGTTGAGGAGCTCAAAGGTTGGAAATGGAGGGATAAGAAGAGGGAGAGACGTTGGGTGGAGGGAGAAGGGGTGCGCAACTGCGCTAGGGCTCTCGTGTCCCTGGGGTAAGTGAAATTTTGAATCCACGCGCGCGTGGATGGGAGAATAAGGAAGTGGCGCGGGAGCGTCATATGCGCCTGCGCATGGATGGGAGATATGGGAATGGGCGCGGACGCGTACGATGCGCGTCCACGCGGGTGAGCTAGGCCAAGGGCACAAAAGTGGCCCAGAGTTGGCATAACTCTCAGGTCTTTGGCCTGGTTGATGCAAAAACGCATCGACGCGCGCACGCACTGTGCGCTTGCGCGTGGTTCAGTTGAATGATGATGGGACGCGGAGGCGCCAAGTGCGCCAACGCGTGGGTAGGAAAACGCAAAAGGACACGGACGCGTCATGCACGCATCCACGTGAGTTGAGACGCAGAGTTGGCCCAAAAGTGGCACAACTCTCTGGTCTTTGGCCCAGAAACTCAAATGCATAGCCGACGCGCGCGCACTCAGTGCGCTTGCTCGTGGCTCTTCATCTCTAATTTTTTTTCAAAAGCACCAAGAAGAGCTCATAATCCTCCCAATCTCCTCTAGGACTCTAAAACCAACTAAAATGCAAAACCAACCATTTTTGGATTTTTAGGAATTTTTAAACAAATCGAGGAAACTTGCAATCCAAGAAAAAACTCAAATTCAAAGAATCATCCCTAATTAAGGCATAGAATTTATAAACACCTTAGCAAGCAAAGCAGAATATACTAAGAAGTAAAGAAAATATATACAATGGAATCCAATTCATTCATTCATTATATCTATAAGAGAATGAAAAGAGTTTACCATGGTGGGGTGTCTCCCACCAAGCACTTTTGGTTTAAGTCCTTAAGTTGGACATTTGGAAGGTTCCTTGTCAAGGTGGTTTATGCCGGTATTCATCCTTGAACCTCCAAGAGTGCTTGTCTTTCAATTGGTTGTCAGAAGTTCCAACCATTTTCACCAAGCTTTGGTGAGGTTCTTTCCAAGATATGGGCTCCCAAAATTGGTTTTTATGGTGTGATCCAGGATCCCATATCTTATCTTCGCACCCATCTTCTAGTTGATCGCCTTGATTCTGTCCGGGTGACAAGAAAGCTGAATTCTCGTGAAAGCACCAAACTGCCCTCCTAAACCCATTTAATTGAGCACGACACTAATCCATGCTCTTCAATTTTGAGCTTCCAACCATAATGAGTCTAGATTTACAACGCCAACCACTAAACATCCTCCTCTTTCGCTTAATTCCATAAAGCACCCTAAGTTGGCCATCCGTCTCAAGCAAACCATACTCAAGTGGGATAATAAAGCTAAGAGTTAGAAGTTTTACCCACTCAAATGAAAGATTGGATGATAACCTAGGTGGAAGAGTTCCTAATGATCTTGACAAAGCACGATCCACTCCCGTCCATCCTCTTCTAGAGGTTCCCACCACTTGGCAAGGTTCTTCAAGCTTTATCTCTCACCAAGCTTCCTCAAGTTCACCTTCTTCTCCACTAATTTCTTCTATCCCTTCCCCATCACTCTCATCATAGATAGGAGGTCTAGTGAAGTATACCTCGTCATCAATTCTAAGCATATTGGGGAAGGACTCTTCAAGCTCGAAAGGGTCATATGTTGATGCAGAATCATCATATATAGGGGGGCTTGTTGCTTGGGACACTTCTTCCAATTCTTCATTCACAATATGCCTTGGAGGTTGCACGTCCTCCTCAACATTGCTTTCTAATTCACTGGAAGAAAGCTCAACAAGATTATCAAGGGGATTGATCAATGTGGACAAAAAATCACTAATGATGGAATCCACTTCTTGATCAATTTCCTCCGACTCTCTATCCACTTCCTCAACATCACTCTCCTCTTTAACATCTATTCTAAACTTCGTGGAAGAGGACTCTTCAACTTGAGATTCCTTTATGTGATCAACATATCCTAAACATCCAACCACCACTTCTTTTTGTTCACTAATTTCTACCTCATCCTCTTGTTGTACTTCTTATTTTAACTCCTCCTCTTCACCATGGAGCTTCAAGTTCACTCCATCGCCAAGCTCTTTGATTGCTTCTCCACATTCAACAATGGGAGCGCCTTGATCGCATAGGCTTAGGCGAGATGAGACCATGTTACCAATGGCTTCTACCATGATAGCCATTTTTGCTCTTAACTCCGCAAACTTCTTTTCATCCTCCTCTTGTCGCCTTAAGACATGAGATTCAAGATCTCTCAATTCCAACATGGGGGCTTCATCGGAAGGTGATGGTGGAAGAGAAGGTTTATTGTTTGAGGGAAGGTTGTTATAATTGGAAGGTGGTTCATACTGGTGAAATCCTTGAGGTGGTGTGTGTGGACTTTGTGGTCCATGGGAGTATTGGTATTGGAAAGGTGATGGTTCTAGATGCGGTTTATATGGTGGTTGGTATGGTGGGTATGGGTTGGGGTCATATAGAGGTAAATGGTGGTAGAAGGCTTGTGAGTAAAGTGATTCAAAATTATGTTGCGGAGGTGGTTCATAGGCATATAGTGGTGGTTGTTGACAATCACAATAAGGGTCATCACATACATTAGATTGGTATGCATTAGGATTAGGATTATACCCATAAGAATCCGAAGGTTGTTGTTGCCAAGATGGTTGATTAATTCCTTGAGGCTTCTCCCATCTTTGATTGTTCCGTCCTTGATACACATCCTCATTGTAACTCCATTTCCTACAACATAATTTGAACCAAACTCATAACCACAAGGATGAGAATTCATAGTGTCAAGAGAAAAAAAAAACAAATACTAATAAGAAGCAAAAAGAGCAAAATCCTACAACTAGCAAAAACTAACAAACAAGCCAAAAATCAAGCTATTCACAATATATACAATAGCCAATAACATAGCACCATTGCTATCCCCGGCAACAGCGCCATTTTGATGTGTGAACTTTTATTGATATAGAATTTCTTCACTTGAATGAATTCTCGTTGCAAGTATAGTTCTACACCAACAAAGAATCCTCACATGCAAAAATTTTGGTTGTCACAAAGAACAAACCCCAAATAAGAATTAACCAAAGTATATAGACTCCGGGTCGTCTCACGAGGATTGCAATGAAGTGGTCAATTATTGGCTATGAGAATGAAAGGGGGTTTGATTGATAAGAGGGCAAGAAATTATATGAGCAAGAATTTAAATGACAAGACGCATAAATCAAGCAAGTAATTTAAGGAAGCATGATAAAGGACTCTTGGCTAAGACTTAGGTAATTGAGATCACTATCCTTGTCAACAATTCAAATATTGATAATTATGAGGAACCGAGCTCATTAGGTCTACTCACTAAAGCCTTAAGTACGTAATGTCTACTCCTAGGCTTGGAGTACGTCAAATGGCTTGATCAACATCAATCCATAAGTCCCAACCTGGCTACCAATTAACTTAGTAGTAGGCTAGAGTCAATGGTTATCAAATTGATCTCCAAGGGTTCTAGAATTACCAATTCAATGAAGCCCAAAGACTCAAGATCACTCAATCCCCTTAGCCTAGGCCAAGGGTCAAGAGAACTACTCAAAAACTATAGGAAGCATTATATCAAATACCTAATGTGCAATAAAAGTAAACATCACAAAATACTAAAATTAAGGAGACCCATAACTATCATAAGCGAGAAATCAATAATAGCAAGCAAGATCAACATAAAAGAAACATAAAAACATGAAATCGCATAAAAAGGAAATTAAATCTAACAATGTTCATCAACATACAAGAGAGCAAAATGAGAAATTAACATTACAACTAAGGAAATCAAGATGTAGAATTGAGAAATTGTAAAAGAAACAAGATGAAATCAAGTAATTGATTCAAGATCCAAGACAATTTAACCTAATCCTAACCTAATTATAGAGAGAAGATGGAGCTTCTCTCTCTAGAAAACTAACTAAAGGCTCATGTTGACTAAATAATTGCTCCCCTTTTGCTTGGACTTCAATTCTGCATGAAATACACTCAGAAACAAGTTGGATTTGGACCTGGGCAGCTCAGAAATCGCCCCCAGCGTTTTGCCTTTAAGTGGGTCATGTGAGAGTATCAGCGCGAACGCGCCATGTGCGCATGCGCGTCGATTGGCTGTTTCTTCATCCGCGCATACGCGTCATGTACGTGTGCGCGTCTCTATGCAAAACCACTTTTGCGCGTGCGCGCATTGTACGCGTGCGCGCCCATCGATGTATTCCCAATTCTTGTTTCCTCATGCATTCTCCACTTTGTATGCTTTTCTCCTCATTTCTTCCATCCAATACTTGCCTTATGAACCTGAAATCACTCAACAAACACATCAAGGCATCGGATGGAATTAAAGTGAATTAAAATCACCAATTTAAGGGCCTAAAAAGCATGTTTTTACACTTAAGCACAATTCAAGGGAGAATTACAAAACCATGCTATTTCATTGAATAAATGTGGGAAAAGGTGATAAAATTCCCTAAAATAAGCACAAGATAAACCACGAAATTGGGGTTTATCAATCGACCCTGACTCGCTCAGGTATTACTTGGACGACCTAATGCACTTGCTGGTACAACAGTACGAAGGTGTGGGGATTCGTGCTACCAAGTTTTTGGCGCCGTTGCCGGGAATTGTTGAGTTTGGACAAACTAACGGATTGTCTTGCTCCCTAGATCAGGTAATATTTATTTTATTTGAGTATTTTATTTTTATTTTCTTCCTCTTCTGTTCTTCGAAAAAATTATTAAAAACTTTTTCAAAAATATTTTTCTTTTCTTTGTTTGGTCTTTGATTTTGTTTGAGTCTTTGAGTCTTGTTCATTGTGTGTCTTATTGAGTCCTTTATTTTTTATTTTCTTCTTCTTCAAATTTTTCGAATAAAAAATTTAAGCTTTTTAAAAATTTTTATTTCTCTTTTTTAATCTTTGTTCTTAGTTTGAGTCTTTTATTTTGTTCTTAGTTAAATTTTTGTGTTCTTTGAGTCCTTCTTTGAAAAAAATTTCAAAAATAGTTTCTTTGTTTAATTCTTGTGTCAATTCTTTTAGTTTGGTGTCTTCTTGTTTATTTTCTTAAATTTTTGAGAATTGTGTTTTGGTTTTCTAAAAATTTTAAGTTTAGTGTTCTTTTTATGTTCTTTATGTTCTTGTTAGTCTTCAAAGTGTTCTTGCATCTTTTTTGTATTTTGATCTTAAAATTTTTAAGTTTGGTGTTCCTTTATGTTTCCCTCCAAATTTTCGAAAATAAGGAGCATTAGATCTAAAAATTTTAAGTCTTGTGTCTTTTACTTGTTTTTCTCTTTCATCATTAAATTCAAAAATAAAAAATATCTTTTCTATCTTATCTTTTAAGTAATTTTCGAAAATTTGCATTAAAAATTCAGATTTCAATTTCAAATTTTTATCTTATCTTATCTTAGTTTTCAAAATTTCAAAAATCAAATCTTTTCAAAATTAAAAATCTCATCTTTTTCAAAAATCTTATCTTTTTCAATTTTCAAATTTTAAGAAATCAAATTTCAAATTTCAAAATTAAAAATCTTATCTTTTTCAAAATTTCAATTTTCAAAATTAAATCTTTTTCAAAATCAAATTTTAAAATCTTATTTTTTAAAATCTTTTTCAAATCTTTTTAATTTCATATCTTATCTTTTTCTAATTTCAATTTTCAATTTCAAATCTTTCCTTATCTTATCTCTCATCTTATTTTAAATTCAAATCTTTTCTTATCTTCTATCTTATTTTAAAATTCAAATATTTTCTTAATTAATATCTAATCTTCTTTCTCCTCTTTTTCAAAACTTCCTAACTAACTCTCATCTCTTTCTTAATTTTCGAAAACTCTCTCCTTATTCTCTCTCCTTTTTTTCAAAACTACCTAACTAACTCTCATCTCTTCTTAATTTTTGAAAATTCCCTCCTATTTCTCTCTTCTCTTTTTTGAAAATACAATAATTAATTTTCAATTCCTTTTAAATTAATTAACTTAATTTTCGAAAATAATTATTAAATAAAATAAAAATATAAATATTTTAATTCTTATTTACTTTTTCTATTTATACTTCTTCTCATCTCTACTCATATCATTCAACTTCTATCCCTCTCTCATCTTCCATCTTCACTTTTATTTCTCTCTTATTTCTTCACATCTCACTTTAAGGAGGAGCTTCTTGCCTATTGGTACAAAAAGCTTTCTTCTTTTCTTTCTTTTCTTCTTTTCTTGTTTATGACCAGGAATAGGGATAAAGAACCCCTCTTGACTCCTAATCCTGAACCTGAGAAGACTCTAAGGAGACGTTTACAGCAAGCTAAAGCACAGCACTTCGGAAGAGACCTTTCAGAAAGTTTTGAACAAGAAAAGGAAGACATGGCCGAACCTCAAGAGGAGCCTAGAAAGGTTCTTGATGACTTCACCATGCCTACCTCTGACTTCTATGGCAGAAGTACGTATATCTGTACCTGCCATTGGAGCTAACAATTTTGAACTAAAGCCTCAGTTAAACTCTTTTCTGCAGCAGAACTGCAAGTTCCATGGACTTCCAAAGGAAGATACACACCAGTTTTTAGCTGAGTTCTTATAGATCTGTGATACTGTAAAGATTAATGGAGTTAATCCTGAAGTCTACAAGCTGATGCTCTTTCCCTTTGCTGTAAGAGATAGAGCTAAGCTATGGTTGGATGCCCAACCAAGAGAGAGTCTTGACTCTTGGCAAAAGCTGGTTAATGCTTTTCTGGATAAATTCTTTCCTCCTCAAAGGATGAGCAAAATTAGAGTGAAAGTTCAAACCTTCAGACAAAGAGAAGGTGAATCCCTCTATGAAACTTGGGAAAGATACAAGTAACTGATTAGAAGATGTCCTCCTGACATGCTCTCAGAATGGTCCATCATAAGCGTGTTTTATGATGGCTTGTCTGAGATATCCAAAATTTCATTGGATAGCTCTGTAAGTGGATCACTCCACTTGAAAAAAACACCTGCAGAAGCAAGAGAACTCATTGAGATAGTTGCTAACAACCAGTTCATGTACACTTCTGAAAGAAATCCTGTTAACCATGGAATCTCTCAGAAGAAAGGAGTTCATGAAGTTGAAACTCTGAATGCCATATTGGCTCAGAATAAGATCTTGACTCAGCAAGTCAATATGATCTTCCAGCATCTGATTGGAATGCAAACTGCAGCTGGCAGTTGGTGCACGAAATTGTGATGTCCAGGCTCAAACAATCCCCGGCAACGTGAGCAACTTGGTGCTCTGATCTCAATACATAATTGTCACAACTTCGATACAACTAACCAGCAAGTGCACTGGGTCGTCCAAGTAATACCTTACGTGAGTAAGGGTCGAATCCCACGGAGATTGTTGGTATGAAGCAAGCTATGGTCACCTTGCAAATCTCAGTTAGGCAGATATAAATTGATAATGGTGTTTTCGAATAATAAATAATAGAATAGGGATAGAGATACTTATGTAAATCATTGGTAGGAATTTCAGATAAGCGAACGGAGATGCTTTTCGTTCCTCTGAACCTCTGCTTTCCTGCTATCTTCATCCAATCAGTCTTACTCCTTTCCATGGCTGGCTGTATGCAAGGGCATCACCGTTGTCAGTGGCTACATCCCCTCCTCTCAGTGAATAATATGCTCACGCACCCTGTCACGGCATGGCTATTCATCTGTCGGTTCCCGATCATGCTGGAATAGGATTCACCCTCCTTTTGCGTCTGTCACTAACGCCCAGCACTCGCGAGTTTGAAGCTCGTCACAGTCATTCAATCATTGAATCCTACTCAGAATACCACAGACAAGGTTTAGACCTTCTGGATTCTCTTGAATGCCGCCATCATTCTAGCTTACGCCACGAAGATTCCGATTAAGAGATCTAAGAGACACTCATTCAATCTAAGGTAGAACGGAAGTGGTTGTCAGGCACACGTTCATAAGGGAGAAGGATGATGAGCGTCACACATAATCATCACCTTCATCACGTTCTTGGGTGCGAATGGATATCTTAGAAGCGAAATAAGAAGAATTGAATAGAAAACAGAAGTACTTTGCATTAATCTTTGAGGAACAGCAGAGCTCCACACCTTAATCTATGGAGTGTAGAAACTCTACCGTATGAAAATACATAAGTGAAGGTCCAGGCATGGCCGTGTGGCCAGCCCCTATGGTCTAAGAACAATGCGTTCAAAGATGATCCTAAGATCCTAAGATGATCAAAGGATTAAAACTGAGACCAAAGATGGTCAAAAAGACTAGTAAAAGGTCCTATTTATAATAAACTAGCCACTAGGGTTTACATGAGTACGTAATTGATGCATAAATCCACTTCCTGGGCCCACTTGGTATGTGTTTGGGCTGAGCTTGAGTGTTACACGTGCAGAGGCCATTTGTGGAGTTGAACGTCAGTTTCTGTGCCAGTTTGGGCGTTCAACTCTGGTTTTGGATCCTTTTCTGGCGCTGGACGCCAGATTTGGGCAGAAGGCTGGCGTTGAACGCCAGTTTACATCGTCAATTCTTGGCCAAAGTATGGACTATTATATATTGCTGGAAAGCCCTGGATGTCTACTTTTCAACGCAATTGGAAGCGCGCCATTTCGAGTTCTGTAGCTCCAGAAAATTCACTTTGAGTGCAGGGAGGTCAGAATCCAACAGCATCAGCAGTCCTTCTTCAACCTCTGAATCTGATTTCTGCTCAAGTCCCTCAATTTCAGCCAGAAAATACCTGAAATCACAGAAAAACACACAAACTTATAGTAAAGTCCAGAAATGTGAATTTAACATAAAAACTAATGAAAACATCCCTAAAAGTAACTAGATCCTACTAAAAACATACTAAAAACAGTGTCAAAAAGCGTATAAATTATCCGCTCATCACAACACCAAACTTAAATTGTTGCTTGTCCCCAAGCAACTGAAAATCAAATAGGATAAAAAGAAGATAATATACTATAAATTCCAAACTATCAATGAAACATAGCTTCAATCAAATGAGCGGGACTTATAGCTTTTTGCCTCTTGAATAGTTTTGGCATCTCACTTTATCCATTGAGGTTTAGAATGATTGGCATCTATAGGAACTTCAGATTTCAAATAGTGTTATTGACTCTCCTAGTTCAGTATGATGATTCTTGAACACAGCTTCTTTATGAGTCTTGGCCGTGGCCCTAAGCACTTTGTTTTCCAGTATTACTACCGGATACATAAATGCCACAGACACATAATTGGGTGAACCTTTTCAGATTGTGACTCAGCTTTGCTAAAGTCCCCAATTAGAGGTGTCCAGGGTTCTTAAGCACACTCTTCTTTTGCTTTGGACCTTGACTTTAACCGCTTAGTCTCAAGTTTTCACTTGACACCTACACGCCACAAGCACATGGTTAGGGACAGCTTGGTTTAGCCACTTAGACCAGGATTTTATTCCTTTAGGCCCTCCTATCCACTGATGCTCAAAGCCTTGGGATCCTTTTTATTTGCCCTTGCCTTTTGGTTTTAAGGTTTATTGGCTTTTTCTGCTTGCTTTTTCTTTTTCTTTCTCTTTTTTTTCTATTTTTTTTTCGCCCCTTTTTTTTTTTCTGCAAGCTTTGTTCTTTGCTGCTTTTTCTTGCTTCAGGAATCATTTTTATGATTTTTCAGATTATCGAATAACATGTCTCCTAGTCATCATTCTTTCAAGAGCCAACATATTTAACATTCTTAAACAACAACTTCAAAAGACATATGCACTGTTCAAGCATACATTCAGAAAACAAGAAGCATTGTCACCACATCAATATAATTAAGCTAAGTTCAAGGATAAATTCGAAACTCATGTACTTCTTGTTCTTTTGAATTAAAACATTTTTCTTTTAAGAGAGGTGATGGATTCATAGGACATTCATATCTTTAAGACAAAGTTACTAACTACTAATGATCATGTAATGAAGACACAAACATAGATAAGCACATAACATAGAAAATGAAAAACAGAGGAAATAAGAACAAGGAATGAATCCACCTTAGTGATGGTGGCGTTTCCTTCTTGAGGAACCAATGATGTCCTTGAGCTCTTCTATGTCTCTTCCTTGTCTTTGTTGCTCCTCCTTCATTGCTCTTTGATCTTCTCTTATTTCATGGAGCATGATGGAGTGCTCTTGATGTTCCACCCTTAGTTGTCCCATATTGGAACTCAATTCTCCTAGGGAGGTGTTGATTTGCTCCCAATAATTTTGTGGAGGAAAGTGCATTTGAGGCATCTCAGGGATCTCATGGAAGTGAGCTTCTTGCGCCTCTTGAGCTCCATGACTGGGCTCTCTTGCTTGCTCCATCTTTTTCTTAGTGATGGGCTTGTCCTCTTTGATGAGGATATCTCCCTCTATGTCAATCCCAGCTGAATTGCATAGGTGGCAGATGAGGTGAGGAAAGGCTAACCTTGCCATAGTGGAGGATTTGTCAGCCACCTTGTAGAGTTCTTGAGGTATAATCTCATGAACTTCCACCTCTTCTCCAATCATAATGCTATGGATCATGATGGCCCGGTCTATAGTAACTTCAGACCGGTTGCTAGTGGGAATGATTGAGCATTGAATAAACTCCAACCATCCTCTAGCTATAGGCTTGAGGTCCAATCTTCTTAGTTGAACCGGCTTGCCTTTGGAGTCAATCTTCCATTGAGCTCCTTCTACACATATGTCCATAAGGACTTGGTCCAACCTTTAATCAAAGTTGACTCTCCTTGTGTAGGGGCGTGCGTTCTCTTCCATGTATGGCAAGTTGAACGCCAACCTTACATTTTCCGGACTAAAATCCAAGTATTTCCCCCGAACCATTGTAACATAGTTCTTTGGATCCGGGTTCTTACTTTGATCATGGTTCTTGGTGATCCATGCATTGGCATAGAACTCTTGAACCATTAGGATGCCGACTTGTTGGATGGGATTTGTTAGATCTTCCCAACCTCTTCTTTAAATTTCATGTCGGATCTCCGGATACTCATTTCTTTTGAGTTTAAAAGGGACCTCAGGGATCACCTTCTTCTTGGCCACAACATCATAGAAGTGGTCTTGATGGGCTTTGGAGATGAACCTTTCCATCTCCCATGACTCGGATGTGGAAGCTTTTATCTTCCCTTTCCCTCTTCTAGAGGATTCTCCGGTCTTGGGTGCCATCAATGGTAATGGAAAAACAAAAAAGCTATGCTTTTACCACACCAAACTTAGAATATTGCTCGCCCTCGAGCAATAAACAAAAGAATAGAAGAAGAAGAAGAAGATGGAGAGGGAGAGGGAGACGTGGTTTCGGCTAAGGAGAGTGTAGAGGGGTGTGTTGTGTGAATTTGGTGAAGAATGGAGGTCTTTATATAGGGAATGGAGGGGGGGTTAAGGTTCGGCCATATGGGTGGGTTTGGGTGGGAAATTGGTTTTGAACTTTTAAGGTAGGTGGAGTTTATGAGGTAGGTTTATTGGGAAGAGTGGGTGGATGTGAGTGGTGAAGAGGTGATGGGGAAGAGAGTTTGAGGTGATTGGTGAAGGGTTTTTTTTTTTTTTTGGTAAGAGTGTTTATGGGGTTGTGTGAAAGAGAGTGGTGAGAAGAAGTGAGTGGAGGTAGGTGGGGATCCTGTGGGGTCCACAGATCCTGAGTGGATCCTGTGGGGTCCACAGATCCTAAGATGATCCTGTGGGGTCCACAGATCCTGAGGTGTCAAGGCATTTACATCCCTGCACCATTAGGCATGTAAAAATGCCTTTGTACCCAACTCTGGGCGTTCAGCGCCAGGTTGGTGGCCATTTTGGGCGTTCAACGCCCATCTGTGTGCTATTTCTGGCGTTGAACGCCAGAACCATGCCTATTCTGGCGTTCAGCGCCCAGAAGCTGCCCATTTTGGGCGTTCAGCGCCAGAACCATGCTCTGTTCTGGCGCTGAACGCCAGACAGATGCTCCTCCAGGGTGTAATTTTTCTTCTACTGTTTTTGATTCCGTTTTCAATTTTTATATTTATTTTGTGACTCCACATGATCATGAACCTAAGAAAACATGAAAAACAATAAAAATAAGAATTAGATAAACATTGGGTTGCCTCCCAACAAGCGCTTCTTTAATGTCAATAGCTTGATAGTGGGCTCTCATGGAGCCTCACAGATGTGCAGAGCTTTGTTGAAACTCTCCAACACCAAACTTAGAGTTTGGATATGGGAGTTCAACACCAAAATTAGAGTTTGGTTGTGGCCTCCCAACACCAAACTTAGAGTTTGACTGTGGGGGCTCTGGTTGACTCTGCTTTGAGAGAAGCTTTTCAAGCTTCCTCTCCATGGTTGCAGAGGGAGATCCTGGAGTTTTGAATACAAGGGAGTTCTCATTCCATTGAAGGACTATTTCACCTCTGTCAACATCAATCACAGCTCTTGCTGTGGCCAGGAAAGGTCTTCCTAGGATGATGGATTCATCCTCTTCCTTTCCAGTATCCAGGACTATGAAATCAGTAGGTATGTAAAGGCCCTCAACCTTTACTAATACATCTTCTACTTGTCCATAAGCCTGTCTTCTTGAGCTGTCTGCCATCTCTAGTGAGATTTTAGCAGCTTGCACCCCATAGATTCCCAGTTTCTCTATTACAGAGAGGGGCATGAGGTTTATTCCTGAACCAAGGTCACACAGAGCCTTAAAGATCATGGTGCCTATGGTACAGGGTATTATGAACTTTCCAGGATCCTGTCTCTTCTGAGGCAATGTCAGTTGATCCAGATCACTTAGTTCATTGATGAACAAGGGAGGTTCAACTTCCCAAGCATCAATGCCAAACAATTTGGCATTCAGCTTCATGATTGCACCAAGAAACTTGGCAGTTTGCTCTTCAGTAACATCCTCATTCTCTTCAGAAGAGGAATACTCATCAGAGCTCATGAAGGGCATAAGGAGGTTCAATGGAATCTCTATGGTCTCTAGATGAGCCTCAGAGTCCTTTGGTTCCTCAGAGGGAAGCTCCTTATTGATCACTGGACGTCCCAGGAGGTCTTCCTCCTTGGGATTCACGTCCTCTCCTCTCCTTACAGGTTCGGCCATGGCGCTTATGTCAATGGCCTTGCACTCTTCTTTTGGGTTCTCTTCTGTATTGCTTGGGAGAGTACTAGGAGGGATTTCAGTGATCCTTTTACTCAGCTGGCCCACTTGTGCTTCCAAATTTCTAATGGAAGACCTTGTTTCATTCATGAAACTTACAGTGGCCTTAGATAGATCAGAGACTAGATTTGCTAAATTAGAAGCATTTTGTTCAGAGTTCTCTGTCTGTTGCTGAGTTGATGATGGAAAAGGCTTGCTATTGCTAAACCTGTTTCTTCCACCATTGTTAAAGCCTTGTTGGGGCTTTTGATCCTTCCATGAGAAATTTGGATGATTTCTCCATGTTGAGTTATAGGTGTTTCCATAAGGTTCACCTAAGTAATTTACCTCTGCTATTGCAGGGTTCTCAGGATCATAGGCTTCCTCTTCAGAAGATGCCTCTTGAGTACTGTTGGATGCAGCTTGCATTCCATGCAGACTCTGAGAAATCATATTGACTTGCTGAGTCAATATTTTGTTCTGAGCCAATATGGCATTCAGAGTATCAACCTCAAGAACTCCCTTCTTCATAGGCGTCCCATTGATTACAAGATTCCTTTCAGAAGTGTACATGAACTGGTTATTAGCAACCATGTCAATGAGTTCTTGAGCTTCTGCAGGCGTTTTCTTTAGGTGAATGGATCCACCTGCAGAAGTGTCCAATGACATCTTTGATAGCTCAGATAAACCATCATAGAATATATCCAGGATGGTCCATTCTGAAAGCATGTCAGAAGGACACTTTTTGGTCAACTGTTTGTATCTTTCCCAAGCTTCATAGAGAGATTCACCTTTTTTCTGTCTGAAGGTTTGAACATCAGCTCTAAGCTTGCTCAGCTTTTGAGGAGGAAAGTACTTGGCTAAGAAAGCCGTGACCAGCTTATCCCAAGAGTTCAGGCTGTCTTTAGGTTGAGAATCCAACCATAATCTAGCTCTGTCTCTTACAGCAAAAGGAAAAAGCATGAGCCTGTAGACTTCAGGATCTACTCCATTAGTCTTAACAGTATCACATATCTGCAAGAATTCAGTTAAGAACTGAAAAGGATCTTCAGATGGAAGTCCATGAAACTTGCAGTTCTGCTGCATCAGAGAAACTAATTGAGTTTTCAGCTCAAAGTTGTTTGCTCCAATGGCAGGAATGGAGATGCTTCTTCCATGTAAATTAGAATTAGGTGCAGTAAAGTCACCAAGCATCCTCCTTGCATTATTATTATTTTCGGCTGCCATCTCCTCTGCCTGTTCGAAAATTTCTGAAAGGTTATCTCTGGATTGTTGTATTTTAGCTTCTCTTAATTTTCTCTTCAGAGTCCTTTCAGGTTCTGGATCTGCTTCCACAAGAATGTTCTTATCCTTGCTCCTGCTCATATGACAAGGAAGAATGGCCAGAAAAATGATAATAATAATAGAGATCCTTTATACCACAGTATAGGGATCCCTGTGTGAGTAGAAGAAGAGGGGGAGACAAAGAATGTAATATAATGGAAGAAACAAAACTGTGAGGAGGCTAGAGATGTGAGATGAGATGTTAGGATATGAATGAATAAATAGAATAGGATGGGGGAGGTATAATTTTCAAAAATTATTTTAAAAAGGAGTTAGTGATTTTTGAAAATTGGTTTTTGAAAATTTGTTAGTATTTTTCGAAAATTTTTTTGAAATAAAAATAAAAAATAAAAAATAAAAATAATTAGTTAATTAAAAAGAAATTTTGAAAAAGGGGGAAGATATTTTCGAAAATTAGAGAGAGAGAGTTAGTTAGGTAGTTTTGAAAAAGATAAGAAACAAACAAAAAGTTAGTTAGTTAGTTGAAACAAATTTTGAAAAGATAAGAAGTTAGGAAGTTAGAAAAGATATTTTGAAAAGATATTTTTTTGAAAAAGATAAGATAAGAAGATATTTTTGAAAAGATATGATAGAAATTAGTTTTGAAAAAGATTTGATTTTTTTAAAATTACAATTAATGACTTGATTCACAAGAAATCACAAGATATGATTCTAGAACTCAAAGTTTGAATCTTTCTTAACAAGCAAGTAACAAACTTCAAATTTTTGAAACAAAACATTAATTGATTATGTTATTTTCGAAAATTTGTTATAAAAATAAGAAAAAGATTTTTGAAGAATATTTTTGGAATTTTCGAAAATAACTAAGAATTTGAAAAAGATTTGATTTTTGAAAAAGATTTTGAAAAAGATAAGATTTTCAAATTGAAAATTTGATTTGACTCATGAGAAACAATTTGATTTTAGAAACTTTTGAAAAAGTCTATCCAAATTTTCGAATTTGATGAGAGAAAAAGGGAAAGATATTTTTTTTATTTTTGAAATTTTATGATGAGAGAGAGAAAAACACAAAAAAAAATGCAATGCATGAAATTTTTAGATCAAAACATGTGATGCATGCAAGAATGCTATGAATGTCAAGATGAACACCAAGAACATTTTGAATGTCATGATGAACATCAAGAACATATTTTTGAAAAATTTTTTTAATGCAAAGAAAACATGCAAGACACCAAACTTAGAATTCTTTAATGCTTATGCACTAAGAATTCAAGAATGCATATGATAAATATGAAAAGAAACAAAACAAGAAATCATCAAGATCAAACAAGAAGACTTACCAAGAACAACTTGAAGATCATGAAGAACACTATGAATGCATGAATTTTTGAAAAATGCAAGATGCACATGCAATTGACACCAAACTTATGATATGACTCAAGACTCAAACAAGAAACAGAAAAATATTTTTGATTTTTATGATTTCTAATTTTTTTGGATTTTTATTTATATTTTTCAAAAATTTAAAAGAAAAAATAAGGATTCCAAAATTTTTAATATGAATTCCAGGAATCTTGCCATGTTAGTCTAAAGCTTCAGTCCAGGAATTAGACATGGCTCACTAGCCAGCCAAGCTTTCAATGAAAGCTCCAGTCCAAAACACTAGACATGGCCAATGGCCAGCCAAGCTGTGATATATGGAATTACATGCATTGAAGTTATTAGTTGAAGCCTCAGTCCAAAAGAATTTAGCCATGGCTTTACAGCCAGCCAGGCTTCAACATGCTTCATGAAACACTAGAATTCATTCTTAAAAATCTTGAATAAAATTTTTGAAAACATTTTTATTTTTTTATTTTTTTATTTTTTTTTGAAAACAAAGGAGAAATTTTTGAAAAATATTTTTGAAAGATTTTTGAAAAGAGAACGAAAAGAAAGTTACCCAATCTGAGCAACAAGATGAACCGTCAGTTGTCCAAACTCAAACAATCCCCGACAACGGCGCCAAAAACTTGGTGCACGAAATTGTGATGTCCAGGCTCAAACAATCCCCGGCAACGTGAGCAACTTGGTGCTCTGATCTCAATACATAATTGTCACAACTTCGATACAACTAACCAGCAAGTGCACTGGGTCGTCCAAGTAATACCTTACGTGAGTAAGGGTCGAATCCCACGGAGATTGTTGGTATGAAGCAAGCTATGGTCACCTTGCAAATCTTAGTTAGGCAGATATAAATTGATAATGGTGTTTTCGAATAATAAATAATAGAATAGGGATAGAGATACTTATGTAAATCATTGGTAGGAATTTCAGATAAGCGAATGGAGATGCTTTTCGTTCCTCTGAACCTCTGCTTTCCTGCTATCTTCATCCAATCAGTCTTACTCCTTTCCATGGCTGGCTGTATGCAAGGGCATCACCGTTGTCAGTGGCTACATCCCCTCCTCCCAGTGAATAATATGCTCACGCACCCTGTCACGGCACGGCTATTCATCTGTCGGCTCCCGATCATGCTGGAATAGGATTCACCCTCCTTTTGCGTCTGTCACTAACGCCCAGCACTCGCGAGTTTGAAGCTCGTCACAGTCATTCAATCATTGAATCCTACTCAGAATACCACAGACAAGGTTTAGACCTTCCAGATTCTCTTGAATGCCGCCATCATTCTAGCTTACGCCACGAAGATTCTGGTTAGGAGATCTAAGAGATATTCATTCTAGCTTATTTCATGTAGAACGGAAGTGTTTGTCAGGCACGCGTTCATAAGGGAGAAGGATGATGAGCGTCACACATAATCATCACCTTCATCACGTTCTTGGGTGCGAATGGATATCTTAGAAGCGAAATAAGAAGAATTGAATAGAAAACAGAAGTACTTTGCATTAATCTTTGAGGAACAGCAGAGCTCCACACCTTAATCTATGGAGTGTAGAAACTCTACCGTATGAAAATACATAAGTGAAGGTCCAGGCATGGCCGTGTGGCCAGCCCCTATGGTCTAAGAACAATGCGTTCAAAGATGATCCTAAGATCCTAAGATGATCAAAGGATTAAAACTGAGACCAAAGATGGTCAAAAAGACTAGTAAAAGGTCCTATTTATAATAAACTAGCCACTAGGGTTTACATGAGTACGTAATTGATGCATAAATCCACTTCCTGGGCCCACTTGGTGTGTGTTTGGGCTGAGCTTGAGTTTTGCACGTGCATAGGCCATTTGTGGAGTTGAACGCCAGTTTCTGTGCCAGTTTGGGCGTTCAACTCTGGTTTTGGATCCTTTTCTGGCGCTGGACGCCAGATTTGGGCAGAAGGCTGGCGTTGAACGCCAGTTTACATCGTCAATTATTGGCCAAAGTATAGACTATTATATATTGCTGGAAAGCCCTGGATGTCTACCTTCCAACGCAATTGGAAGCGAGCCATTTCGAGTTCTGTAGCTCCAGAAAATTCACTTTGAGTGCAGGGAGGTCAGAATCCAACAGCATCAGCAGTCCTTCTTCAACCTCTGAATCTGATTTCTGCTCAAGTCCCTCAATTTCAGCCAGAAAATACCTGAAATCACAGAAAAACACACAAACTCATAGTAAAGTCCAGAAATATGAATTTAACATAAAAACTAATGAAAACATCCCTAAAAGTAACTAGATCCTACTAAAAACATACTAAAAACAGTGTCAAAAAGCGTATAAATTATCCGCTCATCAGCAGTACTCAAGAAGCTTCTCCTGAAGAAGAAACTTATGATCCTGATCAACCCACCATGGAGGAGGTGAATTATATGGGAGAACCCTATGGAAACACCTACAACCCTTCATGGAGGAACGATCCTAATCTTTCATGGAAAGATCAACAGAAACCTCAGCAAGGTTTCAATAACAATCAAGGTCGAAGGAACCAGAATAGGTTCAATAATAGACCACCATTCCCATATTCTCAAGGGAATATGGAAACCTTTAAACAGAACCTCTCTGACTTAGTTACTCTGGTTTTCAGCCTCTCTAAGACCACTCATAGTTTCATTAATGAAATAAGATCCGCCATTAGAAACTTGGAGGTGCAAGTTGATCAACTGAGCAAGAGGATCCCTAAGATTCCTCCTGAAACTCTCCCTAGTAACACTGAGGTGAATCCTAGAGAAGAGTGCAAGGCCATAACCATGGAGGTAGAGGCCGAACCTGAGTAGAGTGGGCTGGTGTTGAACGCCAGTGAAGGACATATCACTAAGCATTCAACGCTCAATCTGGCAGCAAGCCTGGTGCTAAACGCCAGTTAGGAACCCCTCACTAGGCGTTCAACGCCCATCCTGGCCACAGAATTGGCGTTGAATGCTAACCAGGGAGCACTAGCTGGGCGTTCAACACCCAAACACCCAAGATTTCTGGCGCTGAACTCCAGTGAGGAACCCCTCACTGGGCGTTCAATGCCCAACCAGGTAGGCTTTCTGGCATTGAACGCCAGTGAAGTACCCCTCACTGGGTGTTCAATGCCCAACCATGCAGCCATTCTGGCCCTGAACGCCAATGAGAAACCCCTCGCTGGGCGTTCAACGCCGATAACCTCAGGGAAGCTGGCGTTGAATGCCACCAAGGATATCCCTGCTGGGCGTTTAACGCCCAGATTGTTAGAGGGACTGGCGTTTAACACCAGTCAGGGTGGACAGCAAGGGCGTTCAATGCCCAAAGAGCTCACAAAGCTGGCGTTGAACGCCAGTCAAAGCACACCCTCTGAGTATTTAAGTCCCACTCAAGAACCCTCTATCTCAGAACCAAAAGAAACCATAAACACCATAGAGATTCCTTTGCATGCACTTCTGCAGTGCATGAGTTCTAATGACTACTCCTCCTTGGATGAGGATGAAGACACTAGGGAAGAGAAAGTTGCTCGATACCTAGGAGCTCTAATGAAGCTATATGCCAAGTTATTTGGTACAAGTCCATTGGAGGAAGAACCTCCACTGCTTACCAAAGAACTCCATGCTTTGATTCAGCAGAGGCTACCTCTGAAGCTTCCAGATACTAGATGCTTTCTAATTCCTTGCACCATAGGCACTATGACCTTTGATAAGGCTCTGTGTGACCTAGTTTTAAGCATCAATCTTATGCCACTCTCTGTAATGGAGAAACTGGGCATCATTAAGGTGAAATCTATAAACATCTCACTAGAGATGGCAGATAAGACAATGAAAAAGCTATATGGCTTAGTAGAGGATGTCTTGGTAAAAGTTAAAAACCACTACATTTGCAAACTTCATTATCTTGGACATAAAAGAGGATGAGGATGACTGTGTCATCCTTGGAAGACCTTTCTTAGCTACTGCAAAGGCCATGATTAATGCGGCTAAGGGAGAAATGGTTTTCCAATTAGGAGAGGACTATATTTTATTCAAGATGTCCAATCCCAATTCTCCCTCTGATAAGAAAGAGACAGTGGTGCAACACCTAGTGTTCCAACCCTCTCTTTCTGTGCAGAGCATTGCAGAGCCCCCAGATATCAATTCTAAGTTTGGTGTTGGGCAGCCATCAACAAGCTCTAAGCACAAAGGTACTAAAAAGAAAGTACCTAAAGGCTGGAGGGACAAGAAAGTTCCAACTGAAGGCCTCTCACCTGGCATGAGAGTTGTCTTCACTAAGAAGCTGGTTTTACCACATACAGTGAGTCGTATCTTGTCTCTAGAGCATGTGGAGCTCATTCATGAGAGGACAGGAAGAAAGTTCACTGTAATGGGCAAAAATCTGAGCCCATACTCACCTCCGTAAGGAGCTAACCGTCAAGCTAATGACGTTAAAAGAGCGTTTGTTGGGAGGCAACCCAACCTTAATTAATTATTTATTTCCTTTATTTTATTTTGTTTTTCTTTTAGAGTCATGATCATGTGCAGTATTTAGAACAGAGACAGAATTTTATAGCAGTAAAAACAGAACACTCTGGATGGAGTGTCAAAGTTGAACGCCAGCCAGGGTATCCCTGCTGGGCGTTCAACGCCCATCATGGGCAGCATTGCTGGTGTTGAACGCTAGCTAGGGAGCAGCCCCTGGGTGTTCAAACGCCAGTGCAGAGAAGTAGGGAATCTGGATTCCCTAGCCTCTCAGGACCTGTGGGTCCCACAGCATCCTCACCTACCCTACCTACTCCCACATACTTTCATACTTTCCCACACACATTTTCCTATAAACCCTAGCCCAATCACGTCCATACCACTTTCCCAAAACCATTATAACTCCCACCTACCCCCACCCACTTCAAAATCAAATTTTCCACCCAAAACCCACCCTATGGCCAAACCATACCCTTCCACACTCCTATAAATACCCTTCTTCATAACCCTTCATACACACATCTCTCATACCCTACTACACCCCCACAAGGCTGAAAGCCCTCTCTCTCTTTATCTTCATCTATTTTCTTCCTCTTCTACTCCATTCTTCTCTTTTCTTTATTTTTGCTCAAGGATGAGCAAAGTTTTAAGTTTGGTGTGGGAAAAGCATAGCTTTTTTCTTTCCATTACCATTCATGGCACCCAAGGTTGGAGACTCCTCTAGAAAGAGAAAAGGAAAGACAGTAGCCAATCCCTATGAATCTTGGGAAATGGAGAGATTCATCACCAAAACCCACCAAGACCACTTCTATGAAGTAGTGGCTGAGAAGAAAGTGATCCCTGAAGTCCCTTTCATGCTTAAGAAGAATGAGTATCCAGAAATTCGAAGAGAAATCCAGAGAAGAGGTTGGGAAGTCCTAACCAATCCCATTCAAGATGTTGGGATTCTCATGGTGCAAGAGTTTTATGCTAATGCATGGGTTACTATAAACCATGACACTCGTGTGAAACCAAATACAAGGACTTGGATCACCATGGTAAGAGATTGGATCAACTGCTCTCAAACATCTGTGTGGAAGGAGCACAGTAGAAAAAGGGATTCCCAAGGCAAGCCCATTCAACTAAGAAGGGCTGACCTAAAGCGCATAGCTAGAGGATGGTTGGAATTTATCCAAAGATCCATCATCCCCACTAGCAATCAGTCAGAAGTGACTGTTGACAGAGCCATCATGATCCATTGCATCATGATTAGAAGTGAGGTGGAAGTACATGAGGTGATTCCTCAAGAACTGTACAAGGTAGCTGAGAAGCCTTCCACCAATACAAGGTTGGCATTCCCACACCTCTTCTGTCATCTATGCAATTCAGCTGGAATTGTCATAGAAGGAAATGTCTCCATTGGGAAGGATAAGCCCATCACTAAGAAGAAGATGGAGCAAACCAGAGAGCATGCACAAGAGCCTGTGCAGCCGCCTCAGTATAAGATCCCTGAGATGCCTCAAGGGATGTATTTTCCTCCCCAAAGCTATTGGGATCAATGGCAAACTTCTATTGGAGAATTGAGCACTAACATGGAGCAATTGAGGATGGAGCATCAAGGGCATGCTACCACCCTCAATGAAATAAGAGAAGATCAAAAAGCCATTAGGGAAGACCAAAGGGCTATGAGGGAAGAGCAACAAAGGTAAAGGGATGACATTGAAGAGATTAAACATCATATTATATCCTCAAGGAGGAGCACTAGATGCCACCATTAAAGGTGAACTCGTTCTCTTTTACCTCCTTTCCTTTATTATTTCTCTGTTTTCTATTATGCTTTGTCCGTTCTACTGTTCTAGTTGCATGATCATTTGCATTGATGTCTTAAAGTTGTAAAATTTTCCATATATCTCTCACCATGCTTAAAAGAAAATTTTTATTTAAAGAATTGAGAGATGCATGAATTTCAAGTTTAAAATAAGAATAGTTTAATTATTTTGATGTGACGGCATTGCTTTTATTTTTTGAATGGTATGATTAAACAGTGCATATTTGAAGTTGAAATTTTAGAATGTTGGCTCTTGAAAGAATAAGAAAAAAAGAAAAATATTATTGATAATTTGAAAAATCAATAAAATTAATTCTTGAAGCAAGAAAAAATAGCAACAAGAAAAAAGAAAAAGCATGTTGCAAAAGAAAAAAAAATATGCATGCAAGAAAAATGGCAAAAAGAAAAAAAAATAAAAAGCAGAAAAATCCATTACTGACAAAAAATGCAGGAAAATGAGGGCAGATTGAAAAAGCCAGTAACCCTTTATACCAAAAGGCAAGGGTAAAAGGATCCAAGGCTTTGAGCATCAATGGATAAGAGGGCCCAAAGGAATAAAATCCTGGCCTAAGCATCTCAACCAAGCTGTCCCTAACCATGTGCTTGTGGCGTGAAGGTGTCAAGAGAAAAGTTTGAGACTGAGCGGTTAAAGTTGTGGTCCAAAGCAAAAAGAGTGTGCTTAAAAACTTTGGACACCTCTATCTGGGGACTCTAGCAAAGCTGAGTCACAATCTAAAAAGTTTCACCCAGTTAAAGTGTCAGTGGCATTATTGTATCCGATGGTAATACTTGAAAACAAGGTGCTTAGAGTCACGGCCAAGACTTTTCAAGAATAAAAAAGAACTGAACTAGGAGAGTTAATAATATCATCTGGATTCTAAGTTCCTAAAGATGCCAACCATTCTGAGTTTCAATGGATAGTGAGATGCCAAAACTATTCAGAAGCAAAAAGCTACTAAGTCCCGCTCATCCTACTGTGTTTTTAGTTGATTGGGGACAAGCAATAGTTTAAGTTTGGTGTTGTGATGAGCGAATATTTTAGACGCGTTTTGGCATCATTTTCATATAGTTTTTAGTAGTTTTTGTTTAGTTTTTATTAAGGTTTTATAGGTTTTAGTGTTAAATTCACATTTTTGGATTCTACTATGAGTTTTTGTGTTTTTGTACAATTTTAGAAATTTTTTGGCTGAAATTGAGGAGCTGGAGCAGAAGTCTGATTCAAAGACAGAGAAAGCACTACAGATGCTGTCCGGATCTGACCTCCTTGCATGTAGAAGAGCTTTTCTGGAGCTATAGAAGTCCAAATGGAGTGCTATTAATGGATATGGAAAGCTAACCTCCAGATCTTTCCGGCAATATATAATAGTTTATAGTATACTGACGAGCGGCAGAAGTTAGACCAATTAAGAGATTATAATATAATAGAATAGCGTTGCGAGTATAGCTCTTAATCAGCAAAAATTCGCCTCATCAATTTAGAAAGATTGTCACAAAAAGTTTAGAATAAAAATACTGGGAGTATGAGTCCCAGGTCATCTTCCAACGAGTTGCAAGGAAGGATGCTAATTTATTAATTAGGAGTTTTCCGAGAATTTGAGAGTTGAATAATGAGCAATTAAATAATTGTAAATTAAAGCAATAAAAACTAAGAATGATTATTAATATTCTAGATAAAAAGCCTTGACTGGGGGAATGATTAATTGGAAGTTCTATCCTTGTTGGGATCTCTTAAGTGTAGTATCAAAAAAGTTGTTTTTTTCACTTAGTTAACCCTTACTAAATAAAGGAAAGTCAAGTGATTGAGCTAACTCTTATTCGCAAATCCTAGTCCTCTCCCTTGGGAAGGTCTAGCATTAGTAAATATAGAACTAGCTAACAACTTCCAGTTTAATCAGCACTTAAGCCTTCCAACTCAAGTGTCTCCTCCTAATCAACCCCCATGTCAAGTAGGGAATCTACTCCATTGACATGAATATAACGCTCATAGAAATATAAAAAGAAAACATGATAAATTGAATAAAATAAAGCTTTGAAAATTAATTAAAGATAAAAGTAATCCTTTTCACTAACAATCCATGAAAATAATCCAATTACCACTTTAAACAAGAATTAAGAATATGGAATAAATAAAAGAGTTAGTAAGGAAAACAAACTAGAATAGTATCTTCAACGGAGGTAATGACTCTTCAGTATCCAAAGGCAAAAGCAATAAACTAGGAATGTAAAGAGAAACTAGAGGAAGAGTAATTCTCTCTCTAGATTCAGATCTAAAAACCTAAAAGCTATCCTAATGAGAATATGTGAATGTGTATCTCCGTCTATCGAGTCTCTGCTTATTCCCTGGCTTTATTCTGTGTTTCTAGGCCGAAAACTGGGTCAAAATGCGGCCCGAAATCACCCCAGCGTTTTCTGTTAATTTTGCAGATTGCGCAGGTCACGCGTACACGTCAGTCAAGCCTGCGCGTCATTTGGTGTTTTTTCTTGTCACGCGTACACGTCGTCCATACATGTGCGTCATCTTGCAGAACTCCATTCCACGCGTACGTGTTAGGCACGCGCACGCGTCGCTGCAATTTTCTCCATTCCGCGCGCTGGCATGAGCTATGCGCGCGCGTCGGTGCTCGCTGGTCATCTCCTTAGTTTCTTGTGTTCCTTCCATTTTTGCAGGCTTCATCTCTGTTTTCTAAGCCATTCTTGCCCTATAAAGCCTGAAACACTGAACACACGGATCACGACATCGAATGGTATAATGGAGAATTAAAATATACTAATTAAAGATCTCTAGGAAGCAAGTTTTCAATCATAAAACAATACTAGGAAAGGATTATAAAATCATGCAAATCATATGAATAAGTGGGTGAAGACTTGATGAAAACCACTCAATCAAACACAAGATAAACCATAAAATAGTGGTTTATCATATACTTCAGATTAGAAGGCCCAAAACTGGCGTCCAATGCCAGCTTCCTGCCCCCTTCCAGGCATCCAACAACCAAAGAGCAGAGACCAGCGTCCAAATTCCCAAAGAGGACCCCGTAGCTGGCGTTCCATACCCAAGAGACCTCATAGCACGTGGATCTCATCAAAGCTCAGCCCAAACACTCACCAAGTGGGCCCCAGAAGTGGATTTTAGCACTAAATAGACTATTTTACCCTTACTAGTCATCTGTTTAGTATTTAAAGTGTATTTTACATAATCATTTGAACAACATACTAGAGAACAGCGTTATTTTCGAGTTTTACATTGTGTTTTACATCAGCATTATTTTTGAAGTTCTAGGATTGCCTTTGACTTCCCGGAACGTTATATCTTATTTCTTGGGCACTGTTACCATACTGAGAACCCCCTGTTGTCATACCATATGTTGTTGTTTTCAGATGTAGGTCTCAACCCACCTCGGTGAATTTGCTAATGGTGACAGAGCGGAGGATGGTTCGAGTGTTATATTTTGTTCATTTTGTTATAGTACCTCTCACCTTTTGATTACTGTACTTTGATGCCTTAGAGGCTTAAACTTTGAGAGACAAGAGGTATCTGGTTTTATCAAAAACTCTGTTGTATCTTTTTTATCTAGTTGACCTAAACTTTGCGGGCTGTAGCTAGTTACCTTTTGAATATTGTACACACACACACACACACACACACACACACACACACACATCACTTGTTTATCTTATATTAACTACCTTGTGTATCCTAGAGCTATTTCCAAGGTTTTATATATTACATTCTTTTCCTTTCGTGCTAACGCACTTTAGTTATCGTGTGTGAACGTTTTGCGCTTTGTATATATGTTTTATACATCTTTGGTCTTCTTTTCCTTCATCGAACTTCTAGTCTTAATATTTCTTGATTATATACTATTGTATGGAGCTTTTAAATTGTCGTGACGCGTTATCGTCCTTTGCTTTTGTGATAAGAGGTAAGGCTTAGTGTGATAGGGTGTTACATTTAGTGGTATTAGAGCGGTTTGTCCTTGTGAACCTGAGGGATGGATTAATTGTGCTTTATTGCATACTTTGGGTCATTTTTCTTTCTTTCTATTTAGGATATTTGCTTGATATGCATATCATGCTTGTTTGTGAGTACCTTTTGGGATAATTGAAGCATTGAGTTTCAAGTATTGAGACTGATCACCTTGAGATCGATTGTTTAGTGTGGACAGGACCCCGAATGGCAACCCGTGGACAAGGACGATCACGTAATCGATGAGAGAATGATGATAATTCACTAGCTGACAACCATGCCGAATTCATGGCAGTTATGACTAACCTAGCTAACTCAATGCAAGTGAGTGCTGCTGCGATGACTCAAAATATGGAAAGGATAGGGCAACCAGCCAGAAAAAGAAACAGAAACAGAGAAGGGGATGGGAATAACTTAGGTGGTATTCTAATGATGTTAGCTTCTTTCCTGAAAGATAACTGGTGCGAAATTTATAACCCACAAACTAACCGGCAAGTGCACCGGGTCATACCAAGTAATACCTCAGGTGAGTGAGGGTCGATCCCATAAGGATTGATGAATTGAGCAGTAATAATTGATTAATTTACTTAGTCAGGCAAACAAAAAAGAGTGTTTTATGGTTTGTAATTGCGTTAAGCAAAAAGCAAGAAATTAAGAAGTGACAATAAATTGGGTGTGAAGAATATATGAGAAAACAATTAAAGTTTCAGAGTTGTTTATCTTCCGGATTTCTATTTCTTACCAACTATTTTAATAATGCAAGATTCAATTCATGGCAAACTATATTTGACTAAACTGTAATTCCTTAGTAATTTAGTCTCCTATAACCTAGTTAACCGCCAATTCTTTGGTCACTTAATGTCAATTAGAGGTTTAAGTCCAATTCTAGTTTATTAGCCACAAAAACACTAATCACCCAAATATAAGAGGATTATATGTCACGTATCCTGTTAAGTCCAGATAATTAGTGGTTTAAGAGAAATTGATTTCAAGCTATTGTTCAAGTAAATTGCTTTTCCAAGGTTTATAAGAACTCAAATAGAATAAGGGTTATTCTTCCGATCTACCCAAATCCTTAAGATGAAGAACGAAAATAAATTCTTGAAAGTGAAATCAATGTATTAATTAAAATAGAAGAGTAATAGTATCAATCCATACAATAAACAGAGCTCCTAACCTTAATAGTGGAGGTTTAGTTGCTTATGGCTCAGAGAGAAAACTAGGGTTCTCCAAAACTGTAAAGTGCGGAATGAGGTGCGTCCAAGAGAAGAGAGCCCGAAGGGCTGAATCTTTTCTCGTTTATATATAAACTAATTAATGTAAAATATATTTTCTAAAACTAAATAATATCTTTTTCTATTTGTAAATAAAATAAAGTTTTAATCAAAATAAAAATAAAATCTTCGAATAGCACACTTGGAGGACGAATGAGACCACTGATTCTTCATGGTTGGTGTCTAACTCGGGCTGAGCTAAGTTAGGTGCCACTATGGCCGTGAGTCTTTGATAGATTTTGCTTTTTCTGGTGCCTAACTTGGAGAATTCCAAGTTAGGCGTGGTGCACAAATTGTGAATCACACTTTTCACAACTCGTACCACTGACCAGCAAGTGCACTGGGTCGTCCAAGTAATACCTCATGTGAGTAAGGGTCGAATCCCACGGAGATTGTTGGTTTGAAGCAATCTATGGTTATCTTGTAAATCTTAGTCAGGAAGTCAATTATGTTTATCAGTTGAATTGCAAATAAACAATAGATCATGGATTAAAGGTTACTTGTTATGCAGTAATGAAGAATATGTTGGGGTTTTGGAGATGCTTTGTCTTCTGAATCTCTGCTTTCCTCTGTCTTCTTGTTCACGCACGCACGTCCTCCTATGGCAAGCTGTGTGTTGGTGGATCACCGTTGTCAATGGCTACCGTCCATCCTTCCAGTGAAAACTACGCTCACGCGCTCTGTCACAGCACGGCTAATCACCGGTTGGTTCTCGATCCGGTTGGAATAGGATTTACTACCCTTTTGCGTCTGTCACTAACGCCCAGCCTTCAGGAGTTTGAAGCTCGTCACAGTCATTCAATCCTTGAATCCTACTCAGAATACCACAGACAAGGTTTAGACTTTCCGGATTCTCAAGAATGCCGCCATCAGTTCTAGCTTATGCCACGGAGATTCTGATTAAGGAATCTAAGAGATACTCATTCAATCGTATATAGAACGGAGGTGGTTGTCAGGCACACGTTCATGATTTGAGGAAGGTGATGAGTGTCACAGATCATCACCTCCATCACAGTTAAGTGCGAATGAACATCTTAGATAGGAACAAGCGTGTTTGAATGGAAAACAGAAATACTTGCATTAATTCATCGAGACACAGCAGAGCTCCTCACCCCCAACAATGGGGTTTAGAGACTCATGCCGTCAGAGAATACAAAGTTTAGATCTAAAATGTCATGAGGTACAAAATAAGTCTCTAAAAGTTGTTTTTATACTAAACTAGTAGCCTAGGGTTACAAAATATGAGTGGACTATGATGGATGATGCAGAGATCCACTTCTGGGGCCCACTTGGTATGTGCTGGGCTAAAACTTAAGCAATTCATGTGCAGAGGCCATTTGTGGAGTTGAACGCCAGTTTTTATGCCAGTTTGGGCGTTCAACTCTGGTTTTGGATCCTTTTTTGGCGCTGGATGCCAGATTTGGGTAGAAAGCTGGCGTTGAACGCCAGTTTACGTCGTCTATTCTTGGCCAAAGTATGGACTATTATATATTGCTAGAAAGCCCTGGATGTCTACTTTCCAATGCAATTGGAAGCATGCCATTTCGAGTTCTGTAGCTCAAGAAAATCCACTTTGAGTGCAGGGAGGTCAGAATCCAACAGCATCAGCAGTCCTTTTTCAGCCTGAATCAGATTTTTGCTCAGCTCCTTCAATTTCAGCCAGAAAAATACCTGAAATTATAGAAAAACACACAACTCATAGTAAAGTCCAGAAATATGAATTTTTCCTAAAAACTAATAAAACTAGACTAAAAACTAACTAAAACATACTCAAAACTATATGAAATTAACCCCAAAAAGCGTATAAAATATCCGCTCATCACAACACCAAACTTAAACTGTTGCTTGTCCTCAAGCAACTAGACAAATAAAATAGAAGACTAATAGGTTGAGAAGCAATAATATCTCAGAGTTTTTGATTGAAGCTCAGATTCTAATTAGATGAGCGGGACTAGTAGCTTTTTGCTTCTAAACAGTTTTGGCATCTCACTTTATCCATTGAAGCTCAAAGTGATTGGCATCTATAGGAACTCAGAATTCAGATAATGTTATTGATTCTCTTGGTTCAGTGTGATGATTCTTGAACACAGCTTCTTTATGAGTCTTGGCCGTGGCCCTAAGCACTTTGTTTTCCAGTATTACCACCGGATACATAAATGCCACAGACACATAATTGGGTGAACCTTTTCAGATTGTGACTCAGCTTTGCTAAAGTCCCCAATTAGAGGTGTCCAGAGTTCTTAAGCACACTCTTCTTTTTGCTTTGGACCTTGACTTTAACCGCTTAGTCTCAAGTTTTCACTTGACACCTTCACGCCACAAGCACATGGTTAGGGACAGCTTGGTTTAGCCGCTTAGACCAGGATTTTATTCCTTTAGGCCCTCCTATCCACTGATGCTCAAAGCCTTGGGATCCCTTTTATTTGCCCTTGCCTTTTGATTTTAAGGGTTACTGGCTTTTTCTGCTTGCTTTTTCTTTTTCTTTCTATATATATATATTTTTTTTTCTATACCTTTTTTTTTTTTTGCAAGCTTTGTTCTTTGCTGCTTTTTCTTGCTTCAAGAATCATTTTTTTGATTTTTCAGATTATCAATAACAGGTCTCATGTTCATCATTCTTTCAAGAGCCAATATATTTAACAGTCTTAAACAACAAATTCAAAAGACATATGCACTGTTCAAGCATTCATTCAGAAGACAGAAAGCATTGCCTCCACATTTAACTAATTAGAATTTCTCTTATTAAAACTCGAAATTTTATTGCCTCTTATTCAAGAGATCTACTACTTTATTCATGTTTGCTGATGATGAGAAAAATAAACTATAGCTTAACTGGAGATAAAATCAAAAATAGATACTAATTACTACTAATGATCATGTAATGAAGACACAAACATAGATAAGCACTTAACATAGAGAAAACGAAAAAAAAACAGAGAAGGTAAGAACAAGGAACGAGTCCACCTTAGTGATGATGGCATTTCCTTCTTGAGGCACCAATGATGTTCTTGAGCTTCTTTTATGTCTCTTCCTTGCCTTTGTGGCTTGATTCCTAGTGATTTTTGGTATTTCTATCCTCAGTTGCTTCCAATAATTATGTGGAGGGAAGTGCATCCCCTGAGGTATCTCTTGATTTGCAGCCACATGTTCTACCACTGAGCTATAGATCTTTCACATAATTGTTTTACCACACCAAACTTAAAATGTTGCTCGCCCTCGAGCAAAAGAAGAGGGGATAGATGAAGAAGAAGATGTGAAAAGAAAAAAAACTAGGATTATGAGGAGGGAAGGTGGGGATCCTGTGGGGTCCACAGATCTTGAATTGATCCTGTGAGGTCCACAGATCTTGAGGTGTCAAGGCATTTACATCCCTGCACCAATTTAGGCATGCAAAATGCCCTTGCACACAACTCTGGGCGTTCAGCGCCAGGTTGGTGCCCATTTTGGGCGTTCAACGCCCATTTACTAGCCATTTCTGGCGTTGAACGCCAGAACCATGCTTGTTCTGGGCGTTCAGCGCCAGGATGTTGCCCATTTTGGGCGTTCAGCACCAGAACCATGCTCTGTTCTGGCGTTGAACGCCAGACAACTGCTTCCTCCAGGGTGTGATTTTTCTTCTGCTGTTTTTGATTCCATTTTCAATTTTTGATATTTATTTTGTGACTCCACTTGATCATGAACCTAATAAAACATGAAAAACCATGAAAATAAATAAAAATTGGGTTGCCTCCCAACAAGCGCTTCTTTAATGTCCTTAGCTGGACCTTGCTGAGCTTTTAATCTAGCTTCAGCCTTGAGCATTCTTGCTCAATGTTGCCTTCAAGGTAATGCTTGATTCTCTGTCCATTGACAATGAACTTCTTATCAGAATCAATATCTTGAAGCTCCACATAACCATATGGTGATACACTTGTAATCACGTATGGTCCCCTCCACCGGGATTTCAGTTTTCCGGGGAATAGCCTGAGTCTAGAGTTAAATAACAGAACCTTCTGTCCTGGTTCAAAGATTCTAGATGACAGCTTTCTGTCATGCCACTTTTCTGATTTTTCCTTATATAGCTTGGCATTTTCGAAAGCTGTGAATCTGAACTCCTCTAGCTCATTTAGCTGGAGCAATCTTTTTTCTCCTGCTAATTTGGCATCAAAGTTTAGGAATCTGGTTGCCCAGTAGGCCTTATGTTCCAGTTCCACGGGCAGGTGACATGCCTTACCATACACCAGTTGGTATGGAGAGGTCCCTATAGGGGTCTTGAATGCTGTTCTGTAAGCCCACAGAGCATCATCCAAGCTCCGTGCCCAATCCTTTCTACGGGTATTTACTGTCCATTCCAGGATTCTCTTTAATTCTCTATTAGAGACTTCAGCTTGCCCATTGGTTTGTGGATGATATGGAGTGGCCACCTTGTGGCGAATTCCATACCGAACCATGGCAGAGTAAAGCTGTTTATTGCAGAAGTGAGTGCCCCCATCACTGATTAGTACTCTAGGGACACCAATCCTGCTAAAGATATGTTTCTGGAGGAACTTCAGTACTGTTTTAGTATCATTGGTGGGTGTGGCAATAGCCTCAACCCATTTTGATACATAGTCAACTGCCACCAGAATATAAGTGTTTGAGTATGACGGTGGGAAAGGTCCCATGAAGTCAATTCCCCATACGTCAAACAACTCAATCTCCAAGATTCCTTGTTGAGGCATGGCGTAACCATGAGGCAGATTGCCAGCTCTTTGGCAACTGTCACAGTTACGTACAAACTCTCGGGAATCTTTATAGAGTGTGGGCCAATAGAAGCCACATTGGAGGACCTTGGTGGCTGTTCGCTCACCTCCGAAATGGCCTCCATATTGAGATCCGTGGCAATGCCATAGGATTCTCTGTGCTTCCTCTCTGGGGACACACCTACGGATAATTCCGTCTGCACATCTCTTAAAGAGATAGGGTTCATCCCACAAGTAGTACTTTGCATCAGTAACTAATTTCTTCTTTTGTATTCTATTGTACTCCTTGGGTATGAACCTTGCAGCTTTATAGTTTGCAATATCGGCAAACCATGGTGCTTCCTGAATGGCAAATAGATGCTCATCAGGGAACGTCTCAGAGATCTCAAGAAAGGGGAGGGACGTCCCTTCCACTGGCTCTATCCGGGACAGATGATCAGCTACTTGGTTCTCTGTCCCTTTTCTGTCTCTTATTTCTATATCAAACTCTTGCAGAAGCAATACCCATCTGATGAGCCTGGGTTTTGAATCTTGCTTTGTGAGTAGATACTTAAGAGCAGCATGGTCAGTGTACACAATCACCTTTGATCCTACTAAGTAGGATCTGAACTTGTCAATGGCGTAAACCACTGCAAGTAATTCCTTTTCTGTGGTTGTGTAATTTTTCTGGGCATCATTTAAAACGCGACTAGCATAATAAATGACATGCAGAAGCTTGTCATGCCTCTGTCCCAATACTGCACCAATGGCATGATCACTGGCATCACACATTAGCTCAAATGGTAATGTCCAGTCTGGTGCAGAAATAACTGGTGCTGTGACCAGCTTAGCTTTCAGTGTTTCAAACGCCTGCAGGCATGCTGTGTCAAACACAAATGGCGTGTCAGCAGCTAGCAGATTGCTTAGAGGTTTTGCGATTTTTGAAAAATCCTTTATAAACCTCCTATAGAATCCTGCATGTCCTAGAAAGCTTCTGATTGCCTTAACATTGGCAGGTGGTGGTAATTTTTCAATTACCTCTATTTTTGCTTGATCCACCTCTATTCCCTTGTTTGAGATTTTATGCCCAAGAACAATTCCTTCAGTCACCATGAAGTGACACTTTTCCCAGTTCAAAACTAGGTTGGTCTCTTGGCATCTTTTCAGAACAAGTTTCAAGTGATCAAGACAGGAGCTGAATGAGTCTCCATATACTGAGAAGTCATCCATGAAGACTTCCAGAAATTTTTCCACCATGTCAGAGAAAATAGAGAGCATGCATCTCTGGAAGGTTGCAGGCGCATTACATAGCCCAAATGGCATCCTTCTATAAGCAAACACTCCAGATGGGCATGTGAATGCTGTTTTCTCTTGATCTTGGGGATCCACTGCAATCTGGTTATAGCCTGAATAGCCATCCAAAAAGCAGTAATAATCATGACCTGCTAGTCTCTCTAGCATCTGGTCTATGAATGGTAAAGGAAAATGATCCTTTCTGGTGGCTGTATTGAGCCTTCTGTAGTCAATACACATGCGCCACCCTGTAACTGTTCTTGTGGGAACCAGTTCATTTTTTTCATTATGAATCACTGTCATGCCTCCCTTTTTTGGGACGACTTGAACAGGGCTCACCCAGGGGCTATCAGAAATAGGATAAATAATCCCAGCCTCTAGTAACTTGGTGACCTCTTTCTACACCACTTCCTTCATGGCTGGATTTAGCCGCCTCTGTGGTTGAACCACTGGTTTGGCATTGTCCTCCAATAGGATTTTGTGCATGCATCTAGCTGGGCTTATGCCCTTAAGGTCACCTATGGACCACCCAAGAGCTGTCTTGTGTGTCCTTAGCACTTGAATAAGTGCTTCCTCTTCCTGTGAATTTAAAGCAGAGCTTATGATCACTGGAAAAGTGTCATCTTCTCCCAGAAATGCATATTTCAAGGATGGTGGTAGTGGCTTGAGCTCGGGTTTAGGAGGTTTTTCCTCTTTCAGAAGAAAGTTCAGAGGCTCTTTCATGTCCTCTGAATCCTCCAAATCAGGCTGAACATCTTTAAAGATGTCTTCCAACTCTGATTCGAGACTCTCAGCCATGTTGATCTCTTCTACCAAAGAGTCAATGAGATCAACTTTCATGCAGTCTGTTGATGTGTCTGGATGCTGCATGGCTTTGACAGCGTTCAACTTAAACTTATCATCATTGACTCTCAGGGTTATTTCCCCCTGTTGGACATCAATGAGGGATCGTCCAGTTGCTAGGAAGGGTCTTCCTAGAATGAGAGTAGCACTCTTGTGCTCCTCCATTTCCAGCACAACAAAGTCAGTGGGAAAGGCGAATGGTCCAACTCTGACAATCATGTCCTCAATCACGCCTGATGGGTATTTAGTGGAACCATCAGCAAGTTGGAGACATATCCGGGTTGGTTTAACTTCTTCAGTTAAGCCAAGCTTCCTGATAGTGGATGCAGGTATCAGGTTGATGCTTGCCCCAAGATCGCATAAAGCTGTCTTGGTGCAATCACCTTCTAATATGCATGGTATCAAAAAACTCCCAGGGTCTTTAAGCTTTTCAGGAAAGCTTTTCAGAATGACTGCACTGCATTCTTCAGTGAGGAGAACTCTTTCTGTTTCTCTCCACTCCTTTTTATGACTCAAGATCTCTTTCATGAACTTGGCATAAGAAGGTATTTGCTCAAGTGCCTCTGCAAATGGAATCTTTATTTCAAGAGTCCTTAGATAATCTGCAAAGCGAGCAAATTGCTTATCCTGCTCCTCTTTCCGGAGTTTTTGAGGATAAGGTATCTTAGCTTTATATTCCTCAACCTTAGTGGTTAAAGAAGCCTTTTTAGAGGGGTTGTTATCAGCACTTGTGTGTGTCTGATCCCTCACTGGCAATTGAGTGCCAGAGTCAGAAGCTGGAGTGATGTTAGACGCCAGCTCACTGTCTGTTCCTGGCGCCTGAACGCCAGAAATGTACCCATTTTGGGCGTTCAACACTGGATTCTGCCCCATTTGGGCGTTCAACGCCAGATTCTTGCCCATTTCTGGCGTTGAACGCCAATCCTGCCTTGTTTCTGGCGCTGAACGCCAGTTTTGGGCATGGTCTGGGCGTTCAGCGCCAGCCTTCCACCCATTTTCTGGCGTTTTAGTGCCAAAATTATTTTTCCCTGGGCTCTTACTGTCCTCAGGTGAAGCTTTGGTGGGTCGCTCATTTCTTGAATTTTTGATGCCTTGAGGTGGGGTATTTAATGTTTTCCCACTTCTTAATTGAACTGCTTGGCATTCTTCTGCTATTTGCCTTGATAGCTGCTGCTTTGTTTGCTTAAACTGTTCGTCCATATGTATATTAGCTATCCTTGTCTCCTGTAGCCTGTCCTTGAATTCAGCTAGCTGCTTTGTTAGAAAATCCAATTGCTGGTTGAATTCAGCAGCTTGTTTTACAGTACTGAATTCAGCAGTTACTGTTTTAACCTCTTAATTCATGGAAGGGTTGCTGCTTAGATACAGATGCTGATTCCTGGCAACTGTATCAATGAGCTCTTGAGCCTCTTCAATTGTCTTTCTCATATGGATAGATCCACCAGCTGAGTAATCTAGAGACATCCTTCTGCAAGCCCATAGTAGAAGATGTCTAACTGAACCCACTCTGAAAACATTTCAGAGGGGCATTTTCGTAGCATCTCTCTGTATCTCTCCCAGGCATCATAAAGAGATTCATTATCTCCTTGTTTAAAGCCTTGGATGTCCAGCCTTAGCTGTGTCATCCTTTTTGGAGGAAAATACTGATTCAGGAATTTTTCTGTCAGCTGTTTCCATGTTCTTATGCTGGCCTTAGGTTGGTTATTTAACCATCTCTTAGCTTGATCTTTTACAGCAAATGGAAACAGTAATAGTCTGTAGACATCCTGATCTATTTCCTTATCATGTACTGTGTCAGCAATTTGTAAAAATTGTGCCAGAAACTCTGTAGGTTCTTCCTGTGGAAGACCGGAATACTGGCAACTTTGCTGCACCATGATAATGAGCTGAGGATTCAACTCAAAGCTACTAACTCCAATGGAGGGTATGCATATGCTACTCCCATATGAAGCAGTAGAGGGGTTAGAATATGACCCCAGAGTCCTCCTGGACTGTTCATTTCCACTTATGTCCATGATGGATATATGGATATAACTTGGACTGATTTATCTTTTTATTTATTTTATTTTATAAGAAGTAAATACTTAAATAAAATAAAATAACTAAAAAGAATTTGAATTTTGAAAATTTTTTTTTTTTAAAAAAATAAAAATTAATTAGTTAATAAAAAAGAAATTTTTGAAAAAGAGGGAAGATATTTTCAAAAATTAGACAGAGAGAGAGTTAGTTAGGTAGTTTTGAAAAAGTTAAGAAACAAACAAAAAGTTAGTTGGTTAGTTGAAACAAATTTTGAAAAGATAAGAAGTTAGGAAGTTAGAAGAGATATTTTGAAAAGATATTTTTGAATTTAGTGAGGAGAGAGAAAAACAATAAGATAGTACAAGATTTAAAATTTTTAGATCTAATGCTCCTTGTTTTTGAAAATTTTGGAGGGAAAACACCAAGGAACACCAAACTTAAAAATTTTAAGATCAAGACATAAGGAAAACTCAAGAACACTTTGAAGACTCACAAGAACACAAGAACATGAAGAAAGAACACCAAACTTAAAATTTTTAGAAAACCACCAAAATTTTCGAAAACCAAAGGGAATTCAACAAGAAAACACCAAACTTAAAGTTTGGCACACAATTTAATAGAGAAAATATTATTTATGAAAAAGAAGGTTTTGAAAAGAGTATAAAAGATTCTAACCCAATTACCAAGAACACAGATTAACGCTCTAGCCAAATGAGTTATGGAATTTTCGAAAATTTTAAGAAAGATTATTTTTGAAAACACCAAACTTAAAGTTTGGCACAGGATTTAACAGAAAAATTATTTTTGAGAAAGGTTTTAAAAAAATTATGAGAGCCAATTACTATGAACATAAACACCACGTTCTAACTAACTGAGTTATAAATTTAAAGTATTTTAACAAGAGATAAATAATAAAAGACTCTAAACTAAAAAGAAAGATTTTTTTTCCTAATCTAAGCAACAAAATAATCCGTCAGTTGTTCAAACACGAACAATCCCCGACAACGGCGCCAAAAACTTGGTGCATAAATTGTGAATCACACTTTTCACAACTCGTACCACTGACCAGCAAGTGCACTGGGTCGTCCAAGTAATACCTCACGTGAGTAAGGGTCGAATCCCATGGAGATTGTTGGTTTGAAGCAATCTATGGTTATCTTGTAAATCTTAGTCAGGAAGTCAATTATGTTTATCAGTTGAATTGCAAATAAACAATAGATCATGGATTAAAGGTTACTTGTTATGCAGTAATGGAGAATATGTTGGGGTTTTGGAGATGCTTTGTCTTCTGAATCTCTGCTTTCCTCTGTCTTCTTGTTCACGCACGCACGTCCTCCTATGGCAAGCTGTGTGTTGGTAGATCACCGTTGTCAATGGCTACCGTCCATCCTTCCAGTGAAAACTACGCTCACGCGCTCTGTCACAGCACGGCTAATCACCGGTTGGTTCTCGATCCGGTTGGAATAGGATTTACTACCCTTTTGCGTCTGTCACTAACGCCCAGCCTTCAGGAGTTTGAAGCTCGTCACAGTCATTCAATCCTTGAATCCTACTCAGAATACCACAGACAGGGTTTAGACTTTCCGGATTCTCATGAATGCCGCCATCAGTTCTAGCTTATGCCACGGAGATTCTGATTAAGGAATCTAAGAGATACTCATTCAATCGAATATAGAACGGAGGTGGTTGTCAGGCACACGTTCATGATTTGAGGAAGGTGATGAGTGTCACAGATCATCACCTCCATCACAGTTAAGTGCGAATGAACATCTTAGATAGGAACAAGCGTGTTTGAATGGAAAACAGAAATACTTGCATTAATTCATCGAGACACAGCAGAGCTCCTCACCCCCAACAATGGGGTTTAGAGACTCATGCCGTCAGAGAATACGAAGTTTAGATCTAAAATGTCATGAGGTACAAAATAAGTCTCTAAAAGTTGTTTTTATACTAAACTAGTAGCCTAGGGTTACAAAATATGAGTGGACTATGATGGATGATGCAGAGATCCACTTCTGGGGCCCACTTGGTATGTGCTGGGCTAAAACTTAAGCAATTCACGTGCAGAGGCCATTTGTGGAGTTGAACGCCAGTTTTTATGCCAGTTTGGGCGTTCAACTCCAGCTTTTGATCCTTTTCTGGCGCTGGATGCCAGAATTGGGCAGAGAACTGGCGTTGAACGCCAGTTTACGTCGTCTATCCTTGTGTAAAGTATGGACTATTATATATTGCTGGAAAGCCCTGGATGTCTACTTTCCAAAGCAATTGGAAGCATGCCATTTCGAGTTCTGTAGCTCCAGAAAATCTACTTTGAGTGCAGGGAGGTCAGAATCCAACAGCATCAGCAGTCCTTTTTCAGCCTGAATCAGATTTTTGCTCAGCTCCTTCAATTTCAGCCAGAAAAATACCTGAAATTACAGAAAAACACACAACTCATAGTAAAGTCGAGAAATATGAATTTTTCCTAAAAACTAATAAAACTAGACTAAAAACTAACTAAAACATACTCAAAACTATATGAAATTAACCCCAAAAAGTGTATAAAATATCCGCTCATCAAGGCGCCACTAAAGCCGCATGGGTTGGAGGCTTTTTCTTCATCTGGCGCCTAACTTGGAGAATCCCAAGTTAGGTCCCACCAAGGCCGTATAGTTTAGAAGAAAAGTGTATAATATTATATATCGTTGAAAAGTTTTGAAAGTTGGCTTTCAAATTCGATTAGAACCATATCAAGTTGACCTCTGTAGATCAAGTTATACCTGTTAGAGTGCAAGGAGGTCAGGATTGACAGCATCATCCACTTTCTTCATTTTCTTCTATATGAACCTGTCAAATCTGTCCAAATGCTACTTGAAATAAACCAAATTGAACACAACTCAAAGTAGCATTCATAGTGGCTCAAAAATACTTAAATATTGATTAAACTTAACAAATTCGAATGCAAATTCACTAGGAAAAGATAGGAAAGTTGCTCACGCATCATAACACCAAACTTGAATTGTTGCTTGTCCTCAAGCAACCAAAACTAATACAAACTTAGGAATTGAATTTGTATGAGAAGTGAGTACTCAATTAAGCTCCTGTCTGTCTCAAAGTGGGGTTTATAACACTGAAACTCTAAATAGTTTTGACATCTCAATATCCTTTGAATCTGAGGAATGTCACTGTCATTCGGAATTAGAATCTGGATAATATTTTGAATTCTCTGGCCTTCTTACTTCGGATAAATCCTTGAACACAACAACTTCTCTTTCATTCTCTTTTCTTTGGTACTTTGCACCTTGAGCCTAGCCATGACTTTAAATGCTTTGTCTCAAGCTTTACTTGACACAAAAATACCACAAGCACTTAACTGGGGAACTTTCTTTGAGTTCTAATTTTTTTCTTTTAATTACTCCCAGATAGTGATGCTCAAAGCCTTTGTCATACTCTATTAGTTTCACTTGATCTCGAATCTTAGTGCTCTATCTCAAGGGTTACTTGACACATTCACACCACAAGCATATAGCTAGGAAATAACTCTTTGAGCTTTTAATCATACTTGACCTTCCTAGCCATTGATGCTCAGAGCCTTGGACCTTGCTTTTCTTTATTTTCTTTTTGCTTCAAGGATTAAGCTTTTGTTTAATTCAGAGATTTCATAATAGTTCTCTGATGGGTGGAAAAATGCCGGTTAAGAATTTCTAATGAAAATAGCATTGTCAGTACAGTTCCTAACCGACGAAATTTCCACTATCAATTTAAAAGAGGTCATAATTAAGAATTAGATAACTGGGAGTAGAATTCCCAGGTCATTTCCCAACGAGTTGACACATTGTGCAATTTATTAGTCAGGAATTTTCTGAGAAAATTTTAAGGTTGAAAACGGAAAAATAAATAACTAAAAATTAAAGCAGTGAATGATAGCAACAGGTGTCATGTATTTGAAATAAAAGACCTTGGCTGAGAGAAGATTAATTGGAGTTTCTATCCTTGTTGACTTTCCCAAGTATAATAGTAAGAGGTTGTTGCTTCCACTCAGTTAGCCTCTTGCAGTTGCAAAGGAAGGTCAAGTGGGTAACACTAACCCTGATTCACAAGTCCTAATCCCTTCCTAGGGAAGGATTAGAGTTAGTGAAAAGCGAGTTAGCCAGCAATCCCCATCACAAATTAATACTTGAGTTTTCCAACTCAAGGGGTTCCAATTAATCAACTCCCAAGCCAAGTTGAGAGCTTTAAATCATAACATGAATGCCATTTTTCAACAACGTGGAATAAGAACAAATAGGAGACATGGTAATTAAAATAAATTAAAATTGGCAATGATAATTAATTGAAAGAAATTAAGCAAGTAATGGAATTAAATATAAAAATAGTTCATTGCATTAACAAATTCAAAATCAACAATATCTATATATGACCACGAGCAAATTAAATGGAAAACAAAAGAGTAGAGTAATAGAAAAGCAAACTATAACGACGGAGACTTCAATCGAAGGTAGTAGCTCTCTCAATATCCAACCCAAATGCCAAAACTAAGGATACTAAGAACCTTAGGAGAAGTGGTGTTTTCTCTCTAAAATTCAAAACTAAAACTAAAACTATGTGAAAGTGAATGTGTGTTGAGTCTCTGCTTGCCCCTTGGCTCTAGTCTTTGTTTTTAGGCTGAAAACTGGATCCAAAACAGCCCAGAAATCGCCCCCAGCATCTTCTGTAATTGCAGCACGTGACGCACATCACGCGTACGCGTCAGTCATGTGTACGCGTCACTGCTCTTCTGCGCTTGTCACACATATGCGTCAGTCATGTGTACACATCGCTGTATGATGCGCCAATGCACGCGCATGCGTCAGCCATGCATGTGCGTCGATCCTCGCTGTTCAGCTCCTTATTTTCTTGTATTCCTTCCACTTTTGTATGCTTCCTTTCCATCCTCTAAGCCATTCCTGCCCTATAAAGCCTGAAAACACTTAACACACAGATCACGACATCGAATGGTATAAAGGGGAATTAAAAATTGACAATTTAAAGACTTAGGAAGCAAGTTTTCAATAATGGAACAAAAATAGGAAGGATTTGTAAAACCATGCAGTTTGTATGAATAAGTGTGCAAAGAACTGATAAAAATCACTCAATTTAGCACAAGATAAACCATAAAATAATGGTTTATCATTCTCTAAATTCCTGTTCCTCATGCATCAACATCCCTTGATTCAAATTTAAATATGCAATATTCATATCATGCATTCAAAATCACAGATAATACCACCATATTTAAGTAAATAAGACTACTCTTAAATATAACTCAATATCTCATGTAATACATCACTTTTTTTTCTTTTTCGTTTTAGATTCAAGCTCAGTGAGCGGTACATGACACATATTTTCAAATAAAGCAAAATAAATGGCAACTGAATGAAACTAAACCTAAGAACTAAAAATACTAAAGATCATGCAGGCAATCAAAGCAACAAAAAGTAGGAATATAACATAATAGTGACGAAAGGAAATAGAAATTGAAAAAGGGACTAAACCACCTCAGTCGCCATGGTGGTCATCTCATTCCTCAGGTTGTGGTCCATATGATCCTCGTAGGCGCCCAAAGTCATGTCTTAGCTGAAAAAGCTCATGGCGCTGAGTCTCTTGCTCATAGGAATCGGTGGCTGGTTCTTTGCCATTCCTCTTTCTTGAGACCTCAATGGTTTTTTGTGCCATGAAGATAAACAGAAAAAAACAAACAAAGCGACAACACCAAACTTGAACCTTTGCTCGTCTCTGAGCAAAATAGAATATAGCAAAGAGGAAGAAAGAAGGAAGGAGTGGGGATAATGTGGAGGAGTTACTGGGAGGCAGAAGGCCAAGGAAATACAATGGAAATAATAAAAGGGGAAATAATTAAAAATATTATATGCTGAGAACTTGAAAGAAAAGGAAGGAGATGTAGGTAAGGGGATGGGGTTGAATATAGGATTGTATTGTGTGTGGTTTTGGTTTGAAGGAAGGTGGCTTATATAGGAAATGATGGGGATGAGGGACGTTGGTTTCAAGAGGGTTGGTGGGGAGTAATCTTTAGTCAAAAGGGTTTTAGGAAGGAATCTTTGGGGAAGGGAAAAAAAGATGGATGGGATTGGAAAATCAAATTTTTGGGGAAGGGAATATGGGCATGAGGTGGGGACCGAATCCAAAGAATTTGGTTTAGGAATTGTATGAGGTTTATGTTGAATGGAGACAAAACAACAAAGCTGGCGCCTAACTTGGTGGGACCTGAGTTGGGCGCCATATGCTCAGCAACACATGCCTTTAGCTGATGCCTAACTTGGTGCAGCCCAAGTTAGGCGCCACCCACATCTTTTTTTTTAGGAGTGGCGCCTAACTTTAAAAATGTCAATTTAGGCGCCACCCACCCAGCAACAATTCCCCAATTGTACGCATCATGTGGCGCCAGACTTGGGTATCCCAAGTTAGGTGCCACCCTTCCAGGGTGTTTTCTCAAAAATTGCATTTGATGTGGCGCCTAACTTCATGGAGCCAAGTTAGGCACAACCCAATTCGAGTCTAGCTCCTCCAGGGTGTCCGAAATTCCGTCTGATCAAAAGACACACATAAATAAAAAGTAAAGTAATTGAGCATAAAATCAAAAGGATAATATGGTTGGGTTGCCTCGCAACAAGTACTTCTTTACTGTCACTAGTTTGACAGTTATTGGTTGCTAAGGTGGAGGTTGATCATAGTTCTTCAATTCCTCCCTTTTCACTGTGAATTGTCTCCTTATGTTTTCATCGATTAACTCAATATGCTCAAGAGAGAGGATTCCATTTACTGTATAAGTCAACACTAGATTACTAGTTAGCACCACCTTCATTCTTGGGGGGAAACCTTCAGTGAGGATCTTTTTGTTTCTCCATCCCCTAGGTACTTTCTTCTTAGGAACCTCCTCCTTGGTGGATGATGAATTCCCAACACCAAACTTAGGTTTGATGTCAGGAGGAATTTTATTGCTTGTCACCAAAGGAGGCTTGAGCTGCAGATCCTGTTGTGCATCATCAGAGGGTTCTTGAAGGTTTAGTTCAATAAGCTCAGTCTGTATGCACCTCTCCTCTTCACCTGATGAATGCATTTTTTTGAAGACATGAAAGGCCAATTGCTCATCATGTACTCTAAGTACTAATTCACCAACTTCTACATCAATTAGAGCTCTCCCAGTGGTTAGGAATGGTCTTTCTAGGATTATAGAGGTGTTTTCATCCTCCCCATATCAAGAATTACAAAATCTGTTGGGAGGAAGAACTTACCCACTTTAACCAAAATATTTTCCACTAATCCATATGCAGGCTTCAGAGATTTGTCTGCCATTTATAATGCTATCCTTGTGGGTTGTACCTCTTGGATTTGCAACTTCTTCATCACAAATAAGGGTATTAAATTTATGCTTGCACCTAAATCACATAGTGCTTTCCCTGGATCTGGCATCTTCCTTGGCAAGTCATTCTGAATTATGGCACTACATTCTTTAGTCAGGACCATTGTCTCATCTCCTTTTAAAGGCATCTTCTTTGGCAACAACTCCTTCATGAATTTAACATAGAGAAGCATTTGCTCCAAAACTTCAACAAAAGGAATATTAATTTTTAACTTTCTGAAAACTTTCAAGAACTTTGAAAACTGCTTGTCCTTGGTCTCCTTTTGAAGTCTTTGAGAATATGGCATCTTAGGCTTATACTCAGGAGCCTTAGGTAATGCCGGATGTATGTCAAGAGTGACTGAAAAAGGATTGTCTGCACGCCTAGGTGGGGCGTGTTTGATCTCTAATTTTTTCTCCTCCGGAGCTTCTTTTTCAACCGGCTCCCAAGTAACTTGTGCTTCTGTACTTGCCACTTTTCCACTTATCAAGGTGATAGCCTGGTAACTCCTCTCTTGGATTTAGAATTGTGTTACTCGGAAGGAAATTGGTGGCCCTCTGATCAATTTCAGCAACTTTTGTGGCTATTTGACCCATCTGAACCTCCAAGTTCCTAAGTGAAGCTCTAGTTTTCAGCATAAAACTTGCAACTAGCGATTCCAAGTCAGTGGTCTTCTGAGGCTAAAAAGTTGCTTGCTAAGGCTAAGAGGGTTGGAACTGGCAGTTATTAAAGTTGCTCTAATTAAAACCGCCTTGAGAATTATTGAAATTCTGTGGCCTCTGAAGTTTCTCTCTCCACCCAAAGTTTGGGTAATTTCTCCACCTTTGATAAAGGTCTTGGCATATGGATCATTTTTGGGGTTTCTAGGAGCATTCCTGATGAGCGGATAATTTATACGCTTTTTGGCATTGTTTTTAGTATGTTTTTAGTATATTTTAGTTAGTTTTTATTATGTTTTTATTAGTTTTTAAATAAAAATCACATTTCTGGACTTTACTATGAGTGTGTGTATTTTTCTGTGATTTCAGGTATTTTCTGGCTGAAATTGAGGGACCTGAGCAAAAATCTGATTCAGAGGCTGAAAAAGGACTGCAGATGCTGTTGGATTCTAATCTCCCTGCACTCGAAGTGGATTTTCTGGAGCTACAAAAGCCCAATTGGCGCTCTCTCGATTGAGTTGGAAAGTAGACATCTTGGGCTTTCTAGAAATATATAATAGTCCATACTTTGCCCAAGATTTGATGGCCCAAACTGGCATTCCAAGTCAGAATAGAAATTCTGGCGTCAAAACACCAGAACTGGCAGAAAAGCTGGAGTTAAACACCCAAACTGGCACAAAAGTTGGCGTTTAACTTCAAGAAAAGTCTCTACACATGAAAGCTTCAATGCTCAGCCCAAGCACACACCAAGTGGGCCTGGAAGTGGATTTTGCATCATTTACTCATTTCTGTAAATCCTAGGATACTAGTTTTCTACAAATAGGACCTTTTGCTATTGTATTTCATAGACTTTTACACAACCGATCATACTTTTGATCTCTTGATCACGTTTGGGGGCTGGCCATTCGGCCATGCCTGGACCCTTTGTTCTTATGTATTCTCAACGGTGGAGTTTCTACACACCATAGATTAAGGTGTGGAGCTCTGCTGTTCTTCATGAGTTAATGCAAAGTACTATTGTTTTTCTATTCAACTCAAGCATATTTTTGTTCTAAGATATCCATTCGTTCTTCAACACGATGAATGTGATGATCCGTGACACTCATCACCATTCTCACCTATGAACGCGTGCCTGACAATCACTTCCGTTCTACATGCAATCAAGCTTGAATGTGTATCTCTTGGGTTTCTAATCTAAGATTAAAACTTTCATGGTATAGGCTAGAATCATTGGCGGTCATTCTTGAGATCCGAAAATTCTAAACCTTGTCTGTGGTATTCCAAGTAGGATCTGGGAAGGGATGACTGTGACGAGCTTCAAACTCGCGAGTGTTGGGCATGTGACAAACGCAAAAGGATCAATGGATCCTATTCCAACATGATCCAGAACCGACAGATGATTAGCCGTGCGGTGACAGCGCATTTGGAGCATTTTCACTGGGAGGACGGGAAGTAGCCATTGACAACGGTGATGCCTAACAAAAAGCTTGCCATGGAAAGGAGTATGAATGATTGGATGAAGGCAATAGGAAAGCAGAAGTTTAGGAGGAACAAAGCATCTTCATACGCTTATCTGAAATTCTCACCAATGAATTACATAAGTATCCCTATCTTTATTTTATATTTTATTCATCTTTTAATTATCAATTCTCCATAACCACTTGAATCCGCCTGACTGAGATTTATAAGATGACCATAGCTTGCTTCAAGCCGACAGTCTCCGTGGGATCGACCCTTACTCACGTAAGGTTTATTACTTGGACGACCCAGTGCACTTGCTGGTTAGTTGTGCGGAGTTGTGATAAAGAGTAGAGATTACAATTGTGCATACCAAGTTGTTGGCGCCATTGATGATCACAATTTTGTGCACCAAGTTTTTGGCGCCGTTGTCGGAGATTGTTCGAGTTTGGACAACTGAGGGTTTATCTTGTTGCTTAGATTAGGTAATTTTATTTTATGTTTAAGCTTTTTACTTTTTATTTTCAAAATTTTTTTTTTAAAAATACAAAAATATTTCTATCATGTTCTTCAGAGTTTTTAAGAATGGATTCTAGAGTTTCATGATGATTTGTTGAAGTCTGGCTGGCTGTGAAGCCATGTCTAATCTTTTGGACTGAGGTTTCAACTTATCATCACAAGAGCTTGTTGATTTCTCTGAATTTTGCTGTTGAAAGTAATGATCTGCTAAAGCTTGGCTGGCCATTGGCCATGTCTAGTGTTTTGGACCGAAGCTTTCACTGAAAGCTTGGCTGGCTAGTAAGCCATGTCTAATTCCTAGAATGAAGTTTTAGACTAACATTACATGATTCCTGGAATTCTCATTAAGAATTTTGAAGCCCTTTTTCTCTTTTTCCACTTAATTTTTGAAAAATTACAAAAAAAATTAGTAAAATGATAAAATCAAAAATGTTTGTGTTTCTTGTTTGAGTCAAGTGTCAATTTTTAAGTTTGGTGTCAATTGCATGTCTTTATTCTTCTTGCATTTTTCGAATATATGCAATATGTTCTTCATTGATCTTCAAGTTGTTCTTGATGATTTTAGTGCTCTGATCTTTAATTTCTCTTGTTTTGTGTCTTTTGTTGTTTCTTACATGCATTTTTTTTAATTTGTTATAGTCCTTAGTATACAAACTTCTGAGTTTGGTGTCTTGCATGCATTGTTTATTTGATCTTAGTTGCATCTTTTATTGTTTCTCATCATTAAAAATTCAAAAAAAATTTAAAATTGTGTCTTTTTAAGTCAAAAACACAGAAAATTGAAGATTCAGAACATTCAGCAGAGAAATTACACAGAAAAAAACTGGGCGTTCAAAACGCCTAGTGAAGAAGGAAAACTGGCATTTAAACGCCAGCCAGGGTACCTGGCTGGGCGTTAAACACCCAAAAAGGTAGCATTTTGTGCGTTAAACGCCAGAATGGATGCCATTTTGGGCGTTTAACGCCAGGAGGACACTAGAGGGAAGATTTTGTTTTTAATTCAAATCTTTTTCAAATTTTCATAATTTTTCAAAATCAATTTTTTTTCAAATCATATCTTTTCAATCATATCTTTTCAAAATCAATTTCTTTTCAATTTTTTTATTTATTACTATTTTCAAAAATCCTTGCTACAATTAGTAATTTAATTCAAAATTTTCAAGTTGTTACTTGCCTATTAAGAAAGGATCAAAAGTTTTAATTCTAGAATCATATCTTTTAATTTCTTGTTGGTCAAGTAATCAACTTTAATTTAAAAAAAAACTTTCTTCTTTTAAATTTGATTCTCAATCATATCTTCTCAATCATATCTTTTTCAAAATTAAGTTTCAATCATATCTTTTTTATTTTTAAATTCAAAATCTTTTTAATTTCTTTCCCAATCTTAGTTTTCGAAAATCATTTACCAAATTTTCAAAATTTCTTTTAATTATTTCAAAATATTTTACTTTAATTTCGAAAATTCTTCCCCTCTTCTCACATCCTTCTATTTATGGACTAACACTTCTCCATTATCAGCAATTCGAACTCTGTACCTCTTGATAAGTTCAAATTCTTTCTTCTCTACCTCATCCTTCTATTCTTCTTTACCTCTGACACCTCAAGGAATCTCTATACTGTGACATAGAGGATTTTATATTTTCTTCTCCTCTCTTTTTATATGAGCAAGAGCAAGGACAAAGACATTCTTGTTGAGGCTGATCCTGAACCTGAAAGGACCTTGAAGAGAAAGCTAAGAGAAGCTAAAATACAACTCTCTGTAGAGGACCTAACAAAGCTTTTCAAACAAGAAGAAGCCATGGCAGCCGAAAACAACAACAATGCAAGGAAGGTGCTTGGTGACTTTACTGCACCTACTCCTGACTTCTATGGGAAAAGCATCTCAATCCCTGCCATTGGAGCAAACAACTTTGAGCTTAAGCCTCAATTAGTTTCTCTAATGCAACAGAATTGCAAGTTTCATGGACTTCCATTAGAAGATCCTCATCAATTCTTAGCTGAATTCTCGCAAATCTATGACACTGTTAAGACTAATGGGGTTGATCCCGAGGTCTATAGACTTATGCTTTTTCCCTTTGCTGTAAGAGACAGAGCTAGAACATGGTTGGATTTACAACCTAAAGAAAGCCTGAACTCTTAGGAAAAGCTAGTCAATGCCTTCTTGGCAAAGTTTTTTCCATCTCAAAAATTGAGCAAGCTTAGAGTGGAAGTCCAAACCTTCAGACAGAAGGAAGGTGAATCCCTATATGAAGCTTGGGAAAGATACAAGAAATTGATCAAAAGGTGTCCTTCTGACATGCTTTTAGAATGGAGCATCATAGGTATCTTCTATGATGGTCTGTCTGAACTGTCCAAGATGTCATTGGACAACTCTACTAGAGGATCTCTTTATCTGAAGAAGACGCCTGCAGAAGCTCAGGAACTCATTGAAATGGTTGTAAATAACCAATTCATGTACACCTCTGAAGGGAATCCTGTGAATAATGGAACAAGTCAGAAGAAAGGAGTTCTTGAGATTGATACTCTGAATGCTATATTGGCTCAGAATAAAATATTAACTCAGCAAGTCAATATGATTTCTCAGAGTCTGTCTAGAATGCAAGCAGCAATAGGCAGTACCAAAGAAGCTTCATCTGAAGAAGAAGCTTATGATCCTGAGAACCCAGCAATGGAAGAGGTGAATTACATGGGAGAACCCTATGGAAACACCTATAATCCTTCATGGAGAAATCATCTAAACCTCTCATGGAAGGATCAACAGAGGCCTCAACAAGGCTTCAACAACAATAATGGTGGAAGAAATAGGTTTAGCAATAGCAAGCCTTTTCCATCATCTTCTCAGCAACAGACAGAGAAATCTAAGCAGAGCCATTCTGACCTAGCAACCATAGTCTCTGATCTAATTAAAACCACTCAAAGTTTCATGACTGAAACAAGATCCTCCATTAGAAATTTGGAGGCACAAGTGGGTCAGCTGAGCAAGAAAGTTACTGAACTCCCTCCTAGTACTCTCCCAAGTAATACAGAAGAGAATCCAAAAGGAGAGTGCAAGGCCATCAACATTACCCATACGGCCGAACCTGGAGAGGAGGAAGAGGCAGTGATCTCCACTGAGGAAGACCTCAATGGACGTCCACTGGCCTCCAAGGAGTTCCCTAATGAGGAACCATGGGAATCTGAGGCTCACACTGAGACCATAGAGATTCCATTGAATTTATTTTTGCCATTCATGAGCTCTGATGAATATTCATCCTCTGAAAAGGATGAAGATGTTACTGAAGAACAAGTTGCTAAGTACCTTGGAGCAATCATGAAGCTAAATGCCAAGCTATTTGGTAATGAGACTTGGGAGGATGAACCCCCCTTGCTCACCAAATAACTGGATGACTTGACTAGACAGAAATTACCTCTGAAGAGACAAGATCATGGAAAATTCTCAATACCTTGTACCATAGGCGCCATAACCCTTGAGAAGGCTCTGTGTGACCTAGGGTCAAGCATAAACCTCATGCCACTCTCTGTAATGGAGAAGCTAGGAATCTTTGAGGTACAAGCTGCAAGAATCTCACTAGAGATGGTAGACAATTCAAGAAAACAGGCTTATAGACTTGTAGAGGATGTCTTAGTAAAGGTTGAAGGCCACTACATCCCTGCTGATTTCATAATCCTAGATACTGGGAATTGTATGGATGAATCCATCATCCTTGGCAGACCCTTCCTAGCCACAGCAAAAGCTGTGATTGATGTTAACAGAGGAGAATTGGTCCTTCAAGTGAATGAGGACCCCCTTGTGTTTAAAGCTCAAAGATCTCCCTCTGTAACCATGGAGAGGAAGTATGAAAAGCTTTTCTCAATGCAAAGTCAAACAAAATCACCACATTCAGACTCTAAGTTTGGTGTTGGGAGGCCATCATCATGGTCTGAGTATTTGTGAGGCTCCATGAGAGCCCACTGTCAAGCTACTGACATTAAAAAAGCGCTTGTTGGGAGACAACCTAATTTTACTTATCTATGTTAAATTTCTATTTTCTATTGTTATTTTATGTTTTCTATAGGTTGATGATCATGTGAAGTCACAAAAACAATTGAAAAAGAAAAAAGAAACTAAAAAATAGAATGAAAAATAGCACACCCTGGAGGAGAAGCCTACTGGCGTTTAAACGCCAGTAAGGGCAGCAGAATGGGCGTTAAACGCCCAGTCTGGCACCATTCTAGGCGTTTAACGCCAGAAATGGGCATCAGACTGGCGTTTAACGCCAGAAAAGGGCAAGAAGCTGGCGTTAAATGCCAGAAATGGGCAGTAACCTGGCATTTAATGCCAGGATTGGCAGCAGAGGGCGTTTTGCACGCCTAATTGGTGTAGGGATGAGAAATCCTTGACACCTCAGGATCTATGGACCCCACAGGATCCCCACCAAACTCAACTCACTCTCTCTCTTTTTCACACCTTTTCATAATACTCTTCCCCAAATACTCTTCACCAATCACCTCTATACCTCTTCCCCAAAAACTCCTCACCTATCAAATCCTACCCTCTTCTCCATAAACCCTTCACCAATCCACATCCATCCATCATAAACCCCACCTACCTCACCATTCAAATTCAAACCACTTTCCCTCCCAAACCCACCCATACAAAGCCGAACCAAACCTCTTTCCCCACTCCTATATATACCCATCTTCACCCCTTCATTTTCACACATCTTAAACACTACCTCTCCCCCTTGACCGAAGCACTAACCCCCTCCATCTCCACTATTTTTTCTTCCTCTACTCTCTTCCTTCTTCTTTTTCTCGAGGACGAGCAAATCTTCTAAGTTTGGTGTGGTAAAAGCGTTGCTTTTTATTTTTTCATAACCATTTATGGCACCAAAGGCCGGAGAAATCTCTAGAAAGAGGAAAGGGAAGGCAAAAGCTTCCACCTCCGAGTCATGGGAGATGGAGAAATTCATCTCAAGGGTACATCAAGACCACTTCTATGAAGTTGTGGCCAAGAAGAAAGTGATCCCCGAGGTCCCTTTCAAGCTCAAAAAGGGTGAATACCCGGAGATCCGACATGAGATTCGAAGAAGAGGTTGGGAAATTCTTACCAACCCCATTCAACAAGTCGGAATCTTAATAGATCAAGAGTTCTATGCCAATGCATGGATCACCAAGAACCATGATTAAAGTGTGAACCCGGATCCAAAGAATTGGCTTACAATGGTTCGGGGGAAATACTTAGATTTCAGTCCGGAAAATGTAAGGTTGGCATTCAACTTGCCCATGATGCAAGGAGATGCACACCCCTACATTAGAAGGGTCAACTTTGATCAAAGATTGGACCAAGTCCTCATAGACATTTGTGAAGAGGGCTCCCAATGGAAGAGAGATTCAAGAGGAAAGCCGGTTCAACTAAGAAGGCATGACCTCAAGCCCGTGGCTAGGGGATGGTTAGAGTTCATCCAACGCTCAATCATTCCCACTAGCAACCGGTCTGAAGTTACTATAGACCGGGCTATCATGATCCATAGCATCATGATTGGAGAGGAAGTAGAAGTTCATGATGTTATATCCCTAGAACTCTACAAGGTGGCGGACAAGTCTTCTACTTTGGCAAGGTTAGCCTTCCCTCATCTCATTTCTCATCTCTGCAATTCAGCTGAAATTGACATAGAGGAAGACATCCTCATTGATGAGGACAAGCCCATCACTAAGAAAAGGATGGAGCAAACAAGAGATCCCACTCATGGACAAGAGCATGAGGAAATTCCTCATCATGAAATCCCTGAGATGCCTCAAGGGATGTATTTTTCTCCACAAAACTATTGGGAGCAAATTAACACCTCCCTAGGAGAATTAAGTTCCAATATGGGACAACTAAGGGTGGAGCACCAAGAACATTCCATCCTCCTTCATGAAATTAGAGAAGATCAAAGAGTCATGAGAGAGGAGCAACAAAGGCAAGGAAGAGATATTGAGGAGCTCAAGCACTCCATAAGATCTTCAAGAGGAAGAACAAGCCGCCATCACTAAGGTGGACCCGTTCTTTAATTTTCTTGTTCTTTATTTTCTATTTTTCGAGTTTTGATACTTTATGTTTAGTTATGTTTGTGTCTTATTACATGATCACTAGTGTCTATGCCTTAAAGCCATGAATATGAATCCATCACCTTTCTTAAATAAAAAATGTTTTTAATTGAAAAAGAAAAAGAAGTACATGAATTTTGAATTTTAAATAGTTTAATTATTTTGATGTGGTGGCAATACTTATTGTTCTTCTGAATGAATGCTTGAACAGTGCATATTTTTGAATTTGTTGTTCATGAATGTTAAAATTGTTGGCTCTTGAAAGAATGATGGAAAAGGAGAAATGTTATTTGATAATCTAAAAAATCATAAAATTGATTCTTGAAGCAAGAAAAAGCAGTGAAAAGCTTGCAGAAAAAAATATATGCGAAAAAAAATGCGAAAAAAAAAGAAAAAAAAGAGAGAAAGAAAGAAAAAGAAAAAGCAAGCAGAAAAAGAGGCAAGGGTAAAATAAAAAAGATCCAAGGCTTTGAGCATCAGTGGATAGGAGGGCCTACAGGAATAAAATCCTGGCCTACGCAGCTAAACCAAGCTGTCCCTAATCATGTGCTTGTGGCGTGAAGGTGTCAAGTGAAAACTTGAGACTGAGCGGTTAAAGTCGTGATCCAAAGCAAAAAGAGTGTGCTTAAGAGCTCTGGACACCTCTAATTGGGGACTCTAGCAAAGCTGAGTCACAATCTGAAAAGGTTCACCCAGTTATGTGTCTGTGGCATTTATATATCCGGTGGTAATACTGGAAAACAAAATGCTTAGGGTCACGGCCAAGACTCATAAAGTAGCTGTGTTCAAGAATCCACATACTGAACTAGGAGAATCAGTAACACTATTTGAAATCTGAGTTTCTATAGATGCCAATCATTCTGAACTTTAAAGGATAAAGAGAGATGCCAAAACTGTTCAGAAGCAAAAAGCTAATAGCCACGTTCATCTAATTAAAACTGATCTTCATAGATATTTTTGGAATTCATTGTATATTCTATTCTTTTTATCCTATTTGATTTTCAGTTGCTTGGGGACAAGCAACAATTTAAGTTTGGTGTTGTGATGAGCGGATAATTTATACGCTTTTTGGCATTGTTTTTAGTATGTTTTTAGTATATTTTAGTTAGTTTTTATTATGTTTTTATTAGTTTTTAAATAAAAATTACATTTCTGGACTTTACTATGAGTTTGTGTGTTTTTCTGTGATTTCAGGTATTTTCTGGCCGAAATTGAGGGACCTGAGCAAAAATCTAATTCAGAGGCTGAAAAAGGACTACAGATGCTGTTGGATTCTGACCTCCCTGTACTCGAAGTGAATTTTCTGGAGCTACAGAAGCCCAATTGGCGCTCTATTAATTGCGTTGGAAAGTAGACATCTTGGGCTTTCCAGAAATATATAATAGTCCATACTTTGCCCAAGATTTGATGGCCCAAACCGGCGTTCCAAGTCAGCATAGAAATTCTGGTGTTAAAACGCCAGAACTGGCAAAAAAGCTGGAGTTAAACACCCAAACTGGCACAAAAGCTGGCGTTTAACTCCAAGAAAAGTCTCTACATGTGAAAGCTTCAATGCTCAGCCCAAGCACACACCAAGTGGGCCCGGAAGTGGATTTTGCATCATTTACTCATTTCTGTAAACCCTAGGATACTAGTTTTCTACAAATAGGACCTTTTGCTATTGTATTTCATAGACTTTTACACAACTGATCATACTTTTGATCTCTTGATCACGTTTGGGGGCTGGCCATTCAGCCATGCCTAGACCCTTTGTTCTTATGTATTCTCAACGGTGGTAAAGACTAGAGATTACAATTGTGCGTACAAAGTTGTTGGCGCCATTGATGATCACAATTTTGTGCACCAATTTCCCATAAAGTTGACCTGTTCAGGATAAAATTGAGCATATTCATAATTCTCACCTTGAGTGAAGCCATCATTCATGTCATATGGAGCCTCTTGAGGGGCATTCTGAGCACTAACAGCTGAAACTTACATCCCACTCAAGTGCTGAGTAAGCAGACTAATTTGTTGAAACATGGCCTTGTTCTAAGCAAGAATAGCATCCAAGGTATCCACTTCCAAGACTTCTTTCCTCATAGGATTCCTCTCAGAGGTGTACATATATTGGTTATTAGCAACCATCTCAATCAACTCATTAGCTTCTTCAGGAGTCTTCTTCATATGCAGAGAGCCACCTGCAGAATTATTCAGAGACATTTTGGCCATATCTAAAAGTCTGTCATAGAAGATCTATAGTCTAATCCAGTCTGAGAATATGTCAGGAGGACACTTCCTGATCATTGACTTGTACCACTCCCAGGCTTATAGAGGGACTCACCATCTCTCTGCCTGAAAGACTGAACATCCATCCTCAGCTTAGTCAGCTTCTGAGGGGGAAAGAACTTGGTCAGAAACTCGTTGACCACCTTATCCCAAGTATCTAAGCTCTCCTTAGGCTGAGTGTCAAGCCACTGCATTGCTCTATCTCTGACAAAAAATGGGAAGAGCATCAGCTTATAGACATCAATATTCACTCCATTAGTCTTCACAGTGTCATAATTTGCAAAAAATTGGAGATAAACAAGTTTGGGTCTTCCTACGGGAATCCATAAAACTGGCAGTTTTGTTGCACCTGAATGATCAACTGAGGCTTCAGCTCAAAGTTGTTTGCACCAATAGGAGGCACCACAACGCTGTTCCCATAGAAATCAGGAGTGGGAGCAGTGTATGAGTGATGAGCGAATTTTTTCTAGTAAATAATTCACAATAAGTTCTCGTTGCTAGTATAGTTCCTAAACCAACAAAAAATCCTTTCATACAAAAATTTGTTTGTCACTAAAGCAAACCCAATAAAATTAATAACCAAAGTATTCAAACCTAGGGTCGTCTCTCAAGGAATTGCAGGGAGGTGTAGTTATTATTGGTTATGAGATAGTATCTTTTTGGGTTTTTGAAATAAGGAACAAGGAATGTAAATGTCAAGAAAATAAACTAACAATTAAGAAAACTCTTAGCAAGGTATGAGAACTAGACGTCCTATCCTAGTTATCCTTATCAATTGTGATGAGAATTGTTCATTGCTTCCACTTAGTTAACCTCTAACTATGAAAGAAAGTCAAGTGGACAAATCAATTTGATTCCTCAAGTCCTAGTCAACTCCTAAGGAAAGACTAGCTTTAGAGGGATCCAAATCAACCAGCAACTTTCAATTATCATTCAACAAAGGAGTTTGATAACTCAAGAGTCTCCAATTACTTAACCAAAGCCAAGAATATAAAAATCTAACTTAAAACCCTCCCAAGTATTTTGTCAAACACTTGGAAGACACCATATAAGAACATGGAAAACTAATAAGAGATAATAAAATCTAAACAACCAATTGAAAGCATCAATAACATAAATTGGAGAAAGCAATCATAAATATGAAATACCTTAAATTGCATTAATAAGAAAATCAAATCTGACATGGAGTTCATAAACTAAATTGGCAGCATAAAGTAATCAATAAGGAAAATGAATAAACTAGAATGCTAAAGCAAATAAAAGTAGAAGAGAAACTAAATTGAAATAGAGAAGAAATCTAAAATTGGAAATAGCTAAACCTAAGAATCCTACAACTCCTCTCTCTCTCTCTAGAAACTACATCTAAAACCTAAATTGTGAATAATGAGAATTGAATGAATGAATCCGTTATTGAGTCTCTGCTTGTCCCCTGGCTTTAGTCTGCGTTTCTGGGCCGAAAACTGGGTCTAAACTCAGCCCAAAATCGCTCCCAGTATTTTTTGCGATTTCTGCAGGTAGCACATGTCACACGTACGCGTCAGTCACACGTACGCGTCATCGTACGAACTCCAATTCACGCGCACGCGTGAGCCATGCGTGCGCGTCGCTTCTCGCTAGTTGTCTCCTTTATTTCTTGTGCTCCTTCCATTTATGCAAGCTTCCTTTCCATCCTCTAAGCCATTCCTATCCTATGAAGCCTGAAAATACTTAATGCACAGATCACGGTATCGAATGGTATAAAGGGGAATTAAAATACACAATTTAAAGGCTTAGGAAGCAAGTTTTCAATCATAGAACAGAATTAGGAAAGAATTGTAAAATCATGCAAATTGTATGAATAAGTGTGCAAAGACTTGATAAAAACCACTCAATTGAGCACAAGATAAACCATAAAATAGTGGTTTATCAATCTCTCCACACTTAAACATTAGCATGTCCTCATGCTAAGCTCAAGGAGATAAAAGGAATGAATGGGAGAAAGTAAGACTCATGAGATGCAACCTATGAATGCAACTATATGCTAAGATATTTCTACCTACTTGGTTAAAAGTAAACAAGTTCTCCAAGACAAACATAAGTCAGATTCCACTAATTCAAATCATACAATAAAAGACAAGAAAACTTGTAAGAAGATAGCTCATAAAAGCAAGGAACATAGAATCAAGCATTGAACCCTCACTAGTAGTGTTTATGCACTCTAATCTCTCAAGTGTCTAGGGTTAATCACTCTACTTTTCTCTAGTCATGCTTTCTAGACTTTATTCTTCATCTAACCAATCAACAAAATTTAGTACACCAATGCAAACATCATGAGGTCTTTTCAAGGTTGTAATGGGGCTAAGGTAAGGGTGAGGATATACGTATGGCCAAGTAAGCTAACATATGAATCTTTGATTAACCTAAGCTTTCACCTAACATACACACACACTCAATGTAATTCCAAAATATGCCTAGCTACCCAAAATTCCCACTTTTGCATCACATACTCATGCATCGACTTTTCTTTAATTTTATCACATATGCATTGATCTTTCATTAAACGTAACATTAGGGTAATTTTGTCCCCTTATATATTTATTTATTTATTTATTTATTTATTTATTTATTTATTTATTTATTTAAATATTTTTTATTTGATTTTTTTATTTTTTTATTTTTATTTTTTATTAAAAATATAAAAGTAGACATAACATATCAATGCACATGAATTTTTAATTTTTCTGATCTTACATGAGTAGGTACCCAAATTCCCAATATTTTTATCAATGAAACACTGCACTCTTTCATCAACCCAAGTTCCCACAATTCCTCATACTTAATTGACACACAATCTCTATATTAAGCTAACCAAATATTCAATTGGGGTAATTAATTATTTTTCCGCTTAAGCCTAGTGATGTGATAAAATATAGAACAAATGGAGATTAAAAGGCTCAAGGTGGCAAACAAAGGTGATTGAAAGGGTAGGCTATTTGGGATGAGTGGGCTAATAACAAATGATGGCCTCAATCATATGCAAGCATGTAAGTATACTAAACAATGGATATATTAGAATGGAACAAAATATAAATTGCAGTCATAGAGAAGAAAATACACAAGAATAAAATATTATGGTTAAATAATGTAACCATATAATTAAGTTCAAAATTTCACAGGTTGTGTGTTCTTAGCTATAACTATGTTTCAAATTACAATCTTCAAACAAGTTTAACACAAATTTTCAATTTAAATTAGTGAAATGCTATAAAAATGGTCTTGAAAGGAAACTCATTACTTTAACCAAGCAAAACATACATGTAAAAAATTATCATTAGGCAATCTATCCTATCTAACAAAAGAAAAAGTCAAATGTTGGTGTTAAGAGAGAGAAGTTACCTCCGAAAGTCAAGGACTGACCTCTCCACACTTAAGGTTTGGCACGGTCCTCCGTGCCATCAGTAAGGAGCAAGGTAGGGCTGGAAGCATCGCCTCCGTTGTCTAGTTCGCCATGGCTCCCTGTGCTACTGGATGAAGGTGAGTTTGGGGTGTCCTTTGGTTCTAGAGGTGGGTGTGTACCAACTATAAGGTCCTTCAAATAGTTGTATCGGTGCTTGTTACAGCGCTCCATTCTCTCCATCCACCGGTCTTGCCGGTCGAACCTCTCAAGGATCTGAAGGAACATCTGATGGGTGGATGGTGCTTGTGCTGTGGATGATGGTGGAGTAGAAGAATGAGGAGTATCAAAGATGGACCAGCAGGCTGGCTTGTAGAAGGAACTGGTGGCCTGATGTACTTTCCATTTGGGAAATACTGGTCGGCCCTGGGGTCATGACCTTCGTGTCTCCTGCCCGATAGGACAAATCTGCTGCAGAGACTAAGTATGAAACCAAGGCGGGGAAAGGTATGTTACCTGTAATCTATACATGTCCCATGGCTTGCCGGATGTGTCGGGGCAGGTTGAGGGGTTGCTCTGTCAGGATGCACCAGATGAGGACAGCCATATCTGCTGTGAAGGTTGACTCGTGAGTGCTCAGAAAGATAGAGTGGGACATAATCTGTGCCCACATGCGAGCCTCCAAGGAAAGTGACTGTGCGGAGATGCTCTTGGGTTTTGACCGATGCGGTCCATAGATCCAGGTGCTACCAGGTTTGGCTATAACTCGAAGGACATTGGCCCAGTCGAACTGATACATCTGGCGCTTAAGAGAGGCTTCTTGATAAGCATCCAATCCCTTTGGACTAGGTGGAAGGTCTAGTACGTTCTGTATGGCACTCTCGGAGACAGGGACTTACTGCTGACGAACATAGATAGTCTGCAGGGTAGGTGAGTAGAAGTTGGAGTAGAATTCAATGACCCATGATAAGTTAGCCTCCCGCGGCTGCCTCCTCAAAAATCTCCACTGTCTCCTCTCTATGCGGGGATCCACAAAATCAACAAAGTGTGTTGGGACAATGAGTAGATGCTCATTGTTGTAGTTCCTCTCAGCTAGGATGGGGAACATCTATTCGCAATAACGGTTAGTGAACCGCGTGGAGTCCGTAAGGGAAAGTCTTTTTCAGATTCATCAACCTTAATGATCCTCTTCACCTGCTTTGTTGGTGGCTTTACACTTGTAGATGGAAGCGCCTTAGCCGGTGTTCTCTTGGTTCCTCTCCTTGCTGGTGTCTTATCAGTGGCCTTCTCGTTTCCTTTCTTGGTACCCATGCCTAAGGAAGAAAGAGAATGGAAGAAGGTGAAATATATAGATAACTAAAATCAGAGGGAAGAAAATACCAAGTGATAATGAATGCCAAAAAAAATATCATAGCTTAAATACATGGTAGCTACAACATGTAGGTAAGACATCAAGAGTAAGAAGGCAATTCAGAATTAAATAGATGCAAGAGGTAAAAGTATGCAAGGAATAGGCATGAGAAGCATAACTCAAGCATCAACTAATAAATTTGCCAATTTATAGAGTACTTATATGATGACAAATGTGAATGATAATCCCAAATACATGTGGAGTACAAGTGTTGTGAAAAAGGGACATTCAAGTAAAAGAGTAAAACAAAATAGAGTTCAAGATGCCATAGGTGCTTTTTCACAAACACATAGTGAGCAGGTTAAAGTAGGAATGAAAATAATATAATCCAAATATATATGAGAGCCAGATTAAAATATCAATTGTCAAATCACTCCTCATAATATCCACAAGCTTCATTATAGTAAGGTAACATCCAATTAAAATTCCAACACCAACATAAGAATGCCAGAAAAAGAAAAGAAAAAGAAATCATAGATAATTAAGCTAAAAGAGAAATTGAGAAGAAAGAAAAATAATTAAATGCAATAATGAAAGAGTAGATGGGAGGAAGAAAAGGAACCTGGTGGGGAAGATAAAGAAGGGAAGAAGAAAGTAATAGATATGAAGAAAGAGTAAGGAAGAAAGGGAGAAGGAAGAAAGAAGAAATAAGTAGGATTGAAAAGAATTAGGATTGGGGGAGAGATAATTTGAAATCAGGCGCTGAGGTGGTTTAATTGTGTGTCGCATGTGACGCATATCACGCGTACGCGTGGGTCGCGCATATTGAATAGTGACGCGTAAGCGTCGGGCACGCGTACGCGTGCCTTTGATTGTGCGAATCACGCGAAGGCATCAATGCTTACTGATAAACCACTATTTTATAATTTATCTTCTGCTCAATAGAGTGGTTTTTATCAAGTCTTTGCACACTTATTCATACTAATTGCATGGTTTTATAGTTTTCTTCCTGATTTTGTGCTATGATTGAAAACATGCTTCTTTGGTCTTAATTTAGCTAATATTAATCCTCTCTTATTACCATTCGATGCTGTGATATGTGCGTTAAGTGATTTCAGGGTTTATACGGTAGGAATGGCTTAGAGGATGGAAAGGAAGCATGCAAAAGTGGAAGGAATACAAGAAACTGAAGGAACTGCTAAAGCTGTCTAGCCTAACCTCTTGGTACTAAATCGACCATAACTTGAGCTACAGAGGTCCAAATGAAGTGGTTCTAGTTGTGTTAGAAAGCTAACATCTGGGGCTTCGTAACGATATATAATTTGCCATAGCTGCTCCGAAGATAGGCGACGTGCACGCGTGGATCACGCGCATGCGTGACCTGCCAAAAACTCAATCCACGCGAACGCGTAGACGACGCTCACGCGTGACTTTGCCGCGTGCTGGACGTACCAGAAATCACTAGGAGTGATTTCTGGGCTATTTCTGGCCCAGTTCTCGGTCCAGAAAACACAGATTAGAGGCTATAAAGTGGGGGAAATCCATTCATTCAATCATACAACTTTCATATTCACAATTTTAGGTTTTAGATGTACTTTTAGAGAGAGAGAGGCTCTCTCTTCTCTCTTAGGTTTTAGGATTTAGGATTTAGGATTTCTCTTAATTTTAGGATTACTTCTTCTCAATTCCAGGTTCAATGTTCCTTTAATTTATGTTTCTCTTCTACTTTTATTTATTCTAATGCTTTTACTTGTTAATTACTTATGTTACCAAATTGGCTTATGAACCTTCCCATGTTAGATTTGAATTTATGTTTAAATGCAATTTGAGGTATTTCAGATTTATGATTGCTTTCTTCTATTTATGATATAAATAATTTAGATTTTTCTCCCTTTTGGCTTTGGTTGAGTAATTGGTGACACTTGAGTTGTCAAACTCAGTTGTTGATTGAAAATTGGAAATTACTGACTGATTTGGATCCCTCTAAAGCTAGTCTTTCCATAGGAGTTGACTAGGACTTGAGGAATCAAATTAGTTAGTCCACTTGACTTTCCTTTATTTAGTAAGGGTTAACTAAGTGGGAGCAAATAACAATTCTCATCACACCTGATAAGGATAACTAGCATGGGATTTCCAGTTCTCATACCTTGCTAAGAGCTTTATTAGTTATTACTCTAATTCTTGCAATTTACTTTTCCTGTTCATTATTCAAAAACCCCAAAAAGATAATCTTCCATAACCCATAATAAATACACCTCCCTGCAATTCCTTGAGAGACGACCCGAGGTTTAAATACTTCGGTTATAAATTTTATTGGGTTTTGTTACTTGTGACAACCAAAGTTTTTGTACGAAAGGATTCTTTGTTAGTTTAGAACTATACTTATAATGCGATTATTTTTATAAAATTCTTTACTGGAAAAAGTCTGGTTCGTCAAAATGGCGCTGTTGCCAGGGAATTGCAAATGTGTGCCTTATTATTGGTTATTGTAAATATTTACTTTTGCTTGTTTATTTGTTTTTGTTTTTATTTTTAATTTTTATTCGCTACTATGAGTTCTCACCCCTCTGGCTTTAAGTTTGGTTCCAATGTTGTTGTAAGGAATGGAAGCTATAACAGGAACATGCATCAAGGTCAAAACAATCAACGATGGAAGGAGCCACGAGGATCTGATCAACCCTTTCGGCAACAACACTTTCCAAAGTACCATGGACAACGACCATTCTACAATGCATGCCAAGACAATAGTTATAGTGAATCCTTTTGTGACAAACCACCTCCACCAAATTACTATGGTCAAGAGCCATTCCGAGGTGCGTACCAAGATGATAGATATGGTGGACCCCCTTGTAGTTACCAGCAAGCTCCATCATATGCCAATGAACCACCTCCTCAACATAGCTTTGAACCACCATACTCACAAGCCACCTACAACCATTCATCTCCATATGACCCTAACCTTTATCCACCCCAATTCCAATCCAATTACTCCTAAGAACCACCACTTCCATATGCACCATGTCTATATCCATCGACCCAAGAATCACAGGCTCACCTCAAGGAAATAGTAGATCAATTTCATGCAACCATTCATCAACTGGAGCAAGCGATAAATCAATTACCTTCCAGATGTTTGGACACTCAAGGAACCCCCATGGCTTCATGTGGAGAATCTAATGAAGAACGTAGCATGAAGGAGACACTAGAAACTCCGGTGGACAGTTAGGAGCATGACTTTGTACTGGAACAAGTGGAGGAAGCCGGAATTATTGAAGAGGAATAAGTGGTCGAAGACTTAGGAGATGCGGAACGTCCACGGGAAAGCCCAGTCATAGAGCCCCCTTCTAAGGAGTTTGAATTTGATGTTGAGGAGGGTGTACAACCTCCAAGGTATATCATGGTTGAAGATTTTGAAGGGGATGATCAAGAGATAGATTCAATCATTGATGAATTCTTATCTACATTTGAATCCTCTCCCATTGGACTTGACATGAAGATTAAAGAAGAAGAAGCACAACCTCCCATGCCCTTGGTGAATAATGAAAAAGAGATCGAATTGGAAGAAAGCTACCAAGAAGAAGAGGTTGATATTGAAGAAGCTTGCAAAGAGGTGGAAGTTGTCAAGGAAGAGCTCAAAGGAATGGAGCTGGAAATCACCTTGCCAAAGTTGTTGGAGACCTCTCCCCCAAAGCCATCACCATCCATCCCTTCATTCAAGTGGGTAAATCTCTCATCTCTAAGCTTAATTAGCCCACTTGAATATGCTTTGCTTGAGACGGATGGGCAACTTAGAGCTCTTTGTGGCTATAAGAGTAAGAGGGAGATGGTTAGTGGTTGGCAACACAATCCTAGGTTCACTGTGGTAGGAAGCTCACGGCTGAATTATCTTGGTTGGAAGAATACTAAATTGTACGGGTCTAGGAAGTTGTTTGGATGCCTCAGTGAGAATTTGGATTGCTTACCACCCAATTAGAACGAAGATGGTCAACAAGAAGACGGGTACAAAAGAAAGGTTTGGGACCCCGGAATTCATTCTAGAAATCAACACTTTTGGGGCCTTGTCACTTGCTTTAACTTACTTGAAGGTTTTATGCAACTAGTATGGGATACCGGAGGCTATTGGAATTGCAAACATTGGTAGAGATTCCTGGATGAGTTCAAGCACAAGCCACCATGACACAGAGATCACCATATGTCCAACTTAAGGACTTTAACTAAAAGTGCTAGGTGGGAGACAACCCACCATGGTATAATCGTTCCTTTTGTTCCTAGTTTATTTTATTTTAATTTTATTAGTGTCATTCATAATATTTGCATTAGTATCTGCATGCTACATTCTTCATTTTGCATAAAAAAATGCGTCCTACGCGTGCGCGTGAATCACGCGCACGCGTCACGTGCGACGCTAAACCTTACAGAAAGTTGCGCGGGAGCGTGGCTGGAGGTGTGCTTTATGCACAAACACACCCACGCGTGCGCATCCCTGATGCGTCCGTGTCAATTGCAAAATTAGCCTTCCACGCGTACGCGTCACCCACGCGTACGCGTGGCCCTACAAATCGGCGTAAAGAGGTGTCCGGCTGAAAGTTGTGCTGGCCTGGTGCGGGCACTGTGCCCAAGGCACAAAATCGTCCACGCGTACGCGTCCTTGACGCGTGCGCGCCATTTTCAAATACTGACCACTCACGCGTATGCGTCAATGACGTGCACGCGTCAATGACGCACACGCGTCACATGTTATTTTGGCACACACCCCAAGACAAACAGAGAGTTGTGCGCGTGCAAGGATGCCCTCCCGCAAATAGCACAAACATGGTCATGCGAACGCTGATGACAAGTCATCTTAGCCTAGTTTTACTAGCCTTTTTCCTTGTTTTTATTAGGTTTTATACACTTTCTTGCATTCTAAGTAAGTAATTTGGAGTGAAAATGCATGACTTCTTTAAATCAAACAACCACCATGTAATTGATGCAAAATCATGAGGTTTAAGCTAAATTTAATTGATAATTAATTGATTTATAAACCTTGTGAATTTTGTGATACTTGATTGGTTGTTTTGGTTACTTGTAGGTGAAGAAAGAAGAAAAGAAGAAAAGCATGGCTTAAGGAGCGTGCCCAAAGGAAATAAGAAACGTTTCCAAGGGAAGCAACAAGCGTGTCCAAAAGAAAGAGAAAGCATGCCAAAAGGAAATAAAAAGCATGATCACATTGAGGAAGAAAGGAAAGCTAAGTTAAGAAAGCAAACTGAGCTTCACAAGGAATGAAAGGAGAAGGCAAGCTACAAAGCTAAGTTCAAATAGTTAACTGAGCACTAAAGAAAGCAAGGAAATGGTGCAAAGCTAAGTTAACTAAGTTAACTTTATCGGGACCTCTCCATATTAATTCAAGAAGAAATTCCAAGGGATGAAGTCAACAAGATTCGAACCAAGGACCAAGGAGAAGCAAGGAACTCACCTTGCAAGGAAATTCAAGAAGAAATAGCCAAAATGCATCCTCCATGGTTCGAACTTGGAACCACACGCTACTCCTTTCAAGGGAATTTAAGAATAAATAGCTAGAATGCTTCCTCCAGGATTTGAACTTGGGTATTCTTTGAAACATAAGGAAGGAGTACCATCAAGCTTGCAAGGAAAATCAAGGAAAAATAGCTTAAATGCTTCCTCCAAGTTTCGAACTTGGGAACTCTTGGAAACACAAGGGAGGAACACCCACTCAACCAAGGAAATTAGCTCCAAGGCTTCCTCCACCAAGTGTTGAACCTGGGACCTTGAAGTCTCAAGCAAAGCGCTACAAGAAAGCTCAGTTGGTTTTTCCAACTGAGCATTGCCTCTCCCATTCTTCCCCACACTTTGGCGCACAAGTTTGCACACCAAGGGAGCTGTGACACACATTCATTGTGCATCATGACACGGTCTAGAGCTAAGTTGGATTTTCCAACTAAGCTCTAATACAATTGACACCTAAACAAGGCTTGCGCACCACAAACAACATGGGCAGCACACTTGAAAGCTAAGTTGGATTTTCCAACTGAGCTTTCCCCTGGAGGTGCAATTTGGGCTACAAATTGGATTAAAAATCCAATTTAATTCATTTCTTCACCAAATCAAAAGCCCACCCAAATTCCAAAATCCAAGAATAGAAAGTGTATAAATAGGAGTAAGTTTGATGTAATTAGGACTTTTGAACTTTTGAACTTTTGGGATTTTTATTTTTACTTCTAGACTCTCATTTTGAATTCTCCTTGGGAGCTTTTACTTTAAATTTTCTGAGAGAATTGGGAAGGAGAATTGATCTCTCTTCTTCTTGGTTTTTGCTTGAGCACTCTTTTATTTTCTTGCTTTGGATCTTGGGTGGAGAATTGAAGAACTTCTGTTTCAATCTCACCTTGAGATCTTGTTTAATTTTTCTGCACAATTGAATTTCACTTTCTTTTTACTTTACTGCTTCATCTTCTCTTTAATTCTACAATTTACTTTTCTTTGTTTCTCTTGCAACTGTTCTTGTTAGATCAAGGAAGGATTTGAGATCTAGACTTGTTATCTAGTCTCTTCCACCCTGAGATCTTCACCCTCTTTTACTTTGCTGCAAATTAAGCACTGCTTTCTCTGTCTTTTAAATTCTCAAAGCATTTTATTCCTCTGTTTAAGATCTACTTCACTGCAATTCAATTTTCTCTTTTATGTTTAATGCAATTTACTTGTTCTTGTTTAATTTCTGTAATCCCAACTCCCAATCCCTTTTACAATTCAAGCAATTTACGTTTCTTGCACTTTAAGCTTCAGCCATTTACATTACTTGCAATCTAAGTTTCTGCAATTTAATTTACTTGCACTTTAAGATTCAGCTCCTTTACTTTCCTGCTTTTTAATTTACTGCAATATCCCCTTCCCCTTTTACATTTCATGCAATTTAGTTTCTGCAAAGCATAAACCACTCAACCAATACTTGATTCGCTTGACTAAATCAACCACTAAACTAAAATTGCTCAATCCTTCAATTCCTGTGGGATCGACCTCACTCATGTGAGTTATTATTACTTGATGCGACCCGGTACACTTGCCGGTGAGTTTTGTGTTGGATCGTTTTCCACACGTCAAACGCGTGACCAGCGCCTACGCGTCACCCCCCTCCATGCGCGACCCACGCGTACGTGTGGAGTACGCGAACGCGTCATTCGCGAATCCGCACCTGAATCCTGTGCAGCCCTGCTTTTCATATCTTATCTTTCTAAATCCTAATTTTTTCTTCCTTCTTTCTTTCCTACTTTCTTTTTCTTCTTCATTTCTTCACCTTCTCATCCTTATTTTCTTTCATTCTATTTTACTTAATTTATTTGCATACTTTCATTCATTGCATTTTAATTTCGTGCATATTTTTATTTTCTTTTCTAAATTTATTATTTTTCCATTGGTGTTAAATTTTCTTATTCAGCTATTGTATCTTCTCTGGTATTATTTTGGTGCTTCGTGACTTGTTTCCATTGTTGGGTAATATTTTTTATAGGTCAATGCTAATTTTTATGATACTTGTATTCCATTTGCATTGATTTGAACTTATATTGTTTTTCATGACCCACACTCTCTTTTTCCTCTTCTTTCAGGATGGCCACTAAGGAAGGGAAACAGAAAACTTTTACATGGAGAAACAGACAAGTTCCATCTGCATAATCTTTGGAGAATAGCATCAGTTGTAACAGTCTGTCCACTTGCACTTCTTTGCATGCACCAAGGACGGTGCAATCTTTAAGTGTGGGGAGGTCGATACCGATCTCCATGGGTTAGTTACCTTCTTTTCAACACCAATATTTTATTTTCTTTGTTTGATTCATTATTACATTTGCATGTTTGATTGCATATTTGTTTGATTTTGTGCATATTTTACCACCACTTGGTTGAAGTAATATTTTCTTTTTCAAGAAACTTTTTATAGCATTTCACTAATTTGAATTAAACTTTTTGAAAAACTTGTTTGAAGAAATTTTAATTTGGAACATGGTTTAGAGCTCGACACACAAAATCTGTGAGATTTTTGAGCTTATTTGAATTGGTTGCATTTTATCAACCAATATTTTATTTTTGGTGTGTGTTTTTCTCTCTAAAATTTTAATGTTTATCTTGCTTAATTCTATATTTCCATGGTTTGATGTATGCATGCACTTATATGATTGAGGCCTTTGTTTTACTGAGCTTACATACACATATGGTCTTCCCCTTTCATTATCCTTTGCAAACCAATGTTGAGCCTATTATACCCCTTTGTTCTCTACTTTAGCACATCATTAACTCTAAGCGAAAAATAATAATGTCCTTAATTTGAATCCTTAGTTAGCTTAGACTAGTGAGAGTGCTCATGAATTAAGTGTGGGAAAAGTGGGTTTGGAAACGTTTGGTTTTGGAAATTAAGTATGTTAAACTTCTTTATGAAAATGTGAAAGAAATGTTTAGGGCATGTTCATGCATTCAATAATTTAATCATATGCATTGAGAAAAATAAAAAGGAATATATATATATATATATATATATATATATATAAAAGAAAAAGAGAAAAAGAAAAGAAAAAGAGCAAATAAGTAAAAGGGGACAAAATGCCCCAAAATAAATGGTGAAAGCAATGCATATGTACTGTACTCGAAATTAGGATGCATGAATATGTGAAAAACATGGTTAATGGATAGTTAGATGTAGTATTATGATTACATGGATTGTCTAAAGTTAGGTGGAAAGTTTAAGTTAATTAAGGATTCAGATTTTAGTCCACTTGGCCAAATACAATCCTACCTTGACGCTAACCCCATTACAACCCTTAAAAGACCTCTTGATATGTGTATCTGTGCATTAATTCCTTGTTGATTGGTAGAAAAAAAGCAAGCCTTAGAAAGCAAGGTTAGTAGAGAATTGAGAGAGTCGAACCTTAAACACTTGAGTGATTAGAGTGTATACACTTCCGGTGAGGGTTCGATGCTCAATTCTTTGTTCCCGGCTTTCATGAGCTATCTTCTTCTTGCAAGTCTATTTGTACTTCATTTTTATGATTTGAATTAGTGAAATCCAGTTCATACTTGTTCTTGAAAGATTTATTTACTTTTCACCAAGTAGGTAGAAGCATTTTTGCATGTAGTTAGGTTGCATTTCATAAGTTTTACCATACCTCTTCACCCCTTTATAGCTTCTCTTGAGTTTAGCATGAGGACATGCTAATGTTTAAGTGTGGAGAGGTTGATAAACCACTATTTTATGGTTTATCTTGTGCTCAATAGAGTACTTTTTATCAAGTCTTTGCACACTTATTCATACTAATTGCATGATTTTATAGTTTCCTTCCTGATTTTGTGATATGATTGAAAACATGCTTCTTTGGTCTTAATTTAGCTAATATTAATCCTCTCTTATTACCATTCGATGCCGTGATATGTTCGTTAAGTGATTTCAGGGATTATAGGGCAGGAATTGCATAGAGGATGGAAAGGAAGCATGCAAAAGTGGAAGGAATACAAGAAACTGAAGGAACTGCTAAAGCTGTCCAAATGAGGTGGTTCTAGTTGCGTTGGAAAGCTAACATCCGGGGCTTCGTAACGATATATAATTTGCTATAGCTACCCCAAAGATAGGCGACACGAACGTGTAGATCACGCGCACGCGTAACCTGGCAAAAACTCAATCCGTGCGAACGCGTGGACGATGCTCACGCGTGACTTTGCCGTGTGCTGGACATACCAGAAATCACTGGGGGCAATTTTTGGGCTATTTCTGGCCCAGTTCCCGGCCCAGAAAACACATATTAGAGGCTATAAAGTGGCCTAGAAACACATTGAATGAATTCTCGTTGTAAGCATAGCTCCAAACCAACAAACAACTCTCGCATCAAATTAAAATATGGTTTTGTCACATGTACAAACCCCAAATAAGAATTAACCGGAGTATTTAGACTCCGGGTCGTCTCACAAGGAATTGAAATGAAATGCTCAATTATTGGCTATGAAAGGGTAAAGGGGGTTTTGATTGATAAGAGGGCGAGAAATTAAATGTCCAAGGAAAGTAAAGAGAGCAATTAAAGGAAGCAATTAATAAAGAGAGACATTCATGGCATGTGTTGAGATCATAGGCTTTTTATCCTAGTCATGCAATGATTAATTCATCTTATTTAGTCAACTCCAAAAAATAGGGAGAATGTCAAACAAGACTAATTAATCATGTCACAATTATAAAAAAAAATTTATCTCATTACGTCATCTCCAACATTGGAAGAAGGTATCATATTATCTTCCATGAGAGAAAGTCTAATAAGACTAGCTAATCTCAATCCAAAAGTCCTAATCAACTTACTAATTAAATTAGCAAAAGATTAGCGTCAATGGAAACAATATTAGCTAACAACTCTAGATCACCAACATAAGTTGGGTTTTCATGACTCAAGATTGCCCAATTACTCTTTCCAAGCCAAGAATGCTCAAAATCTACTCTGAAGCCCAACCAAGCATTTTGTAAAACACTTGGTGGGTACAAAGGGAAAGCATGGTAAATGTGCAAGAATAATAAAATCTACCAACTACAAATTGCAAGGAAACAAGATCAACAACTCAAATCAACAATAAAGAGACATCAAACATTAAATTGCATTAAAAGTAAATCAAATCCAACAAGAGCATCCATGAACATAAAAGAGAATAAAATAAAGGAAATGACAAGTAAAACTAGAAGAGTAGAGACGTAACAACAAGAAATTAAAAGGAGAAACTAAATTAAAACAAGAATTAAAAGTTGGATTTAAGAAAATTAAACCTAAACTATCCTAAATCTAGAGAGAGGAGAGAGCCTCTCTCTCTAGAATTCTACCCTAAAACATAATGAAAACTAAACTATGACTACTTGGTTTATTCCCCCCTCAATCCTTGGGTTCAATAGCATCATAAATGAGTTGGATTGGGCCCAAAATGCTTCAGAAATCGCTGGAGGCGATTTCACTAAAGTGGACCCACGTGCTCCATCGGCGCGCGCGCGTACATGGCGCGTGCGCGCCCCTATGCTTCAGGTAACATATGGCAAATTTTATATTATTTCGAAGCCCCGGATGTTAGCTTTCCAACGCAACTAGAACCGCCTCATTTAGACCTCTGTAGCTCAGGTTATAGTTGATTGAGTGCTAGGAGGTCGGGCTTGACAGCTTTACGGTTCCTTCATTTCTTCATGAGTTCTCCCACTTTGCAAGCTTTTTCTTCATTCCTTCAATCCAATACTTGCCTTATAAACCTGAAATCACTCAACAAACACATCAAGGCATCGAATGGAATTAAAGTGAATTAAAATCACCAATTTTAGGGCCTAAAAAGCATGTTTTCACATTTAAGCACAAATCAATGGAGAATTGCAAAATCATGCTAATTCATTGAATAAATGTGAGAAAAGTTGATAAAACCACCCAAATTAAGCACAAGATAAACCATAAAATCGAGGTTTATCACGCAAAACTCTCTGTTTGATACGCACGAGAGCCAAAAATACACAGGGACGCGCACGCGTGGATGGCCATAATGGGAAAACGACGCACACGCGTCAGGGACGCGTACGCGTGATGGGGCTTGTGTTTCTAGCACAGTTCCAGTGCAAGGGCAGCACAACTCTAGGGTCAAACACCTATTTACGCCGATTTCCATGTCCACGCGTGCGCGTGCTTGACGCGTACGCGTGGATTTCCCAAGTTGCAAGTGATGTGCACATGTCCTAGACGTGTACGCGTGGGTCGAAGTGTGCGCAGAGCACACCAGCCACACGATTCCATCATAACTTTCTATTCATTGGATGGGATAGCAAAATTTGGAATCGACGCCCACGCGTGGGTTGCCCCTTTTTTTATGCAGAATGCAAAATGCAACATGCAGATGAAGATGCAGAAATTATAAAGAGTACTATGAAAAACAAAATGAAATAAAACTAAGAATGAAAAGGGACGATCATACCATGGTGGGTTGTCTCTCACCTAGCACTTTGCTTTTACGTCCTTAAGTTGGACGTTTGGTGAGCTCCTTGTCATGGTGGCTTGTTGATGAGCGGATATTTTATACGCTTTTTGGGGTTAACTTCATGTAGTTTTTAGGATGTTTTAGTTAAGTTTTTAGTATATTTTCATTAGTTTCTAGGAAAAATTCATATTTCTGGACTTTACTATGAGTTTGTGTGCTTTTCTATAATTTCAGGTATTTTTTGGCTGAAATTGAGGGAGTTGAGCAAAAATCTGATTCGGGCTGAAAAAGGACTGCTGATGCTATTGGATTCTGACCTCTCTGCTCTCGGAATGGATATTTTGGAGCTATAGGAGTCCAATTGGCGCGCTTCCAATTGCGTTGGAAAGTAGACATCCAGGGCTTTCAGCAATATATAATAGTTCATACTTTGCTCAAGGATAGACGACGTAAACTGGCGTTCATTGCCAGTTCCATGTTGCAGTCTGGCGTCCAGCGCTAGAAACAGGTTACAAGTTGGAGTTCAACGCCAAATACAGGTTACAACCTGGCGTTGAATGCTCAAAACAGCCCAGGCACGTGAAAAGCTTTAGTCTCAGCCCCAGCACACACCAAGTGGGCCCCAGAAGTGGATTTCTGCACTATCTATCATAGCTTACTCATTTTCTGTAAACCTAGGTTACTAGTTTAGTATTTAAACAACTTTTAGAGATTTATTTTGTATCTCATGACATTTTTAGATCTGAACTTTGTAATCTCTGAAGGCATGAGTCTCTAAACTCCATTGTTGGGGGTGAGGAGCTCTGTTGTGTTTCGATGAATTAATGCAACTATTCCTGTTTTCCATTCAACCATGCATGTTCCTATCTAAGATATTCATTCGCGCTTAATTATAGAGAAGGTGATGATCCGTGATACTCATCACCTTTCTCAATCCATGAACGTGTGTCTGACAACCACCTCCGTTCTACATTAGATTGAATGAGTATCTCTTAGATTCCTTAATTAGAATCTTTGTGGTATAAGCTAGATTGATGGCGGCATTCATGAGAATCTGGAAAGTCTAAATCTTGTCTGTGGTATTCCGAGTAGGATTCTGGGATTGGATGGCTGTGACGAGCTTCAAACTCACGAGTGTTAGGCGTAGTGACAGATGCAAAAGGATCAATGGATCCTATTCCAGCATGAGTGGGAACTGACAGATGATTAGCCGTGTAGTGACAGCGCACGTGGACCCTTTTCACTGAGAGGATGGATGGTAGCCATTGACAACGGTGATCCACCAACACACAGCTTGCCATGGAAGGAACTTTGCACTTTTGCATGCATGCATGAGGGAAGAGGAATACAAGAGAAAAGCTGAAATTCAGAACACAAAGCATCTCCAAAACCCCAACATATTCTCCATTACTGCATAATAAGTAACCTTTAATTCATGCTCTCTTGTTCATTTGCAAGTCAATTGATAACCACAAATTAATATCCTGACTAAGAGTTGCAAGATAACCATAGCTTGCTTCAAACCAACAATCTCCGTGGGATCGACCCTTACTCACGTAAGGTATTACTTGGACGACCCAGTGCACTTGCTGGTTAGTGGTACAAGTTGTGAAAAGTGTGATTCACAATTCGTGCACCACTTGTGCTTGAACTCATCCATGAATCCCCACCAATGTTTGTACTTCCAATAGCCTCCGGAGTCCCAAACTAGGTGCAGAAAGCCTTCAAACAAGTTAAAGCAAATGACAAGGTCTCAAGAGTGTTGATTGTTGGAATGAATTCCTGGGTCCTAAACCTTGCTTTTGCACCCGTCTTTTTGTTGATCATCATTTTTCCACTTGGGTGGTGAGCAATTGAAATTCTCACTGAGACATCCAAATAACTGCCTAGACCCATTCAATTGAGATTTATACCAACCATTGCACTTAGATCTTGAACATCCAACCATAAGGACCCTAGGATTGTTATGTCAACCACTAACCATCTCCCTTTTACTCTTAAAACCACAAATAGCTCTAGGTTGTCCATCCGTCACAAGCAAACCAAATTCAAGTGGAATGAGAAAGCTAAGGGATATGAATTTTACCCACTTGAATGTTGTATTAGATGGTAATGGCTTTGGGGGAGAGTCTCCAACAACCTTGGCAAGGTGATTTCAAGCTCCATTCCCTTGTGCTCTTCCATGACAACTTCCACCTCTTTGTAAGCTTTTTTAATTTCAACATCTTCCTCTTGGTAGCTTTCTTCCAATTTAATCTCTTCTTCATTGCTTACCAAGGACATGAGAGGTTGTGCCTTTTCTGCTTTAATCTCCATGTCAATTCCAATGGGAGAGGATTCAATTGTAGATAAGAATTCATCAATGATTGAATCCATCTCTTGATCATCCCCTTCAAAGTCTTCAACCATGATATGCCTTGGAGGTTGTACACCCTCCTCAACATCAATTTCAAACGTCTTGGAAGGAGGCTCTATGACTTGACTTTCCCATGGAGGTTCCGCATCTCCTAAGTCTTCAACCACTTTCTCTTCTTCTATAATTTCAGCTTTCTCCACTTGCTCTAATACAAAATCGAACTCCTCTTTGATGTCTTTCCTTACCAATTCTTCGGCTACTCCTTCATCTTCAAGGGTCTCTACTTCCACATTTTGGGCCTCCTCGTGCTTCTATTGAAGTATGGGTGCGTGAACCTGATCCATTAAGTCCCTAAGCCGATCCCTTCTCTCTTGTTCAGTGTCAATAGCATAGTTGGGATCATGTTGCTCTTGGATTGATACATCCACATGGGATATAAAAGCTTGGATAGTAGAGGTTAGACCAGTGAAAGAAGAGGTAATTGTGGTTTGAAGCTTTATTTGCCTTTGGCGAATAACATTAAGGGTGTTGTCATCCAGTAGAGGTTGGGGTGGAGAGGAGGGTTCATTATTTTGGATAAAAGGTTCATAATAGGAAGGTGGTTCTTCTTGGTAAGGGTATGGAGATGGTGAATATTGAGGTGGTGGTTCTAGGTATGGCTCGTATGGTTCGTATGGTGGTTGGTATGGTGGATATGTGTTAGGGTCATATGGAGGTGAATGGTGGAAAGGGGCTTGTGAGTATGGTGGTTCAGAGTTATGTTAAGGAGGTGGTTCATAAGCATATGGTGGGGTGATAAACAGATTTTTGACGGTTTAGAAATCACAAATGAACTCTCGTTGCAAGTATAGTTTCTAAACCAAACAATAATCTTTTTATACAAAAATTTGGTTGTCACAAGTAACAAACCCCTAAAATTATAAATCAAAGTATTCAAACCTCGGGTCGTTCTCCCTAGAAATTACAATAAAGTGTTCTTATTATTGGTTGAGGTATGTTTTGGGGTTTTGGGAATAAGGAACAAGAAATATAAATGGCAATGAAAATAAACTAACAAATAACAAAGCTCTTGACAAGGTATGAGAACTAGAAGTCCTATCCTAGCTATCCTCCTCAATTGTGATGAGAATTTTCCATTGCTACCACTTAGTTAACCTCTAACCATAGAGGAAAGTCAAGTGGATGAATTAATTTGATTCCACAAGTCCTAGCCAACTCTTAAAGAAAGACTAGCTTTAGTGGTATCCAAGTCAATTAGCAATCTCTAATTATCAATCAACACAAGAGTTTGATAACTTAAGTGTCACTAATGACTCTACCTAGGCCAAGAAGAACAAAATCTAACTAATAACTAGAAGAAGCATTTCATCAAACACATAGAAGGCAATAAAAGTAAACAACATGAATTGCAAGAATTAAAGAGAGATCTAACTAGAATAGTAAGAGATCAACAATAGAAAAGGAAAGCAATTATAAAACAACAAAGAACTTACCAATTGCATTGAAGAAGAAATGTAGATCTACAAAAGAAAGTTCATAAACTACAACTAACAATACAAAGGAATTACAAGAGAAGAAGAATTCTACAACTACAAGAGAACAATTAAGGAAAGAAAAGGAAAATTAGAAGAGAGAAGAAGAACTAGATCTAGATCTAAACCTAATTCTAGAGAGAAGAGAGAGCTTCTCTCTCTAGAAACTAACTAAAAGCATGTGAAAACTAAACTAAAAACTAAACTATGACTAAAGATGTTGATTTCCCTTCAATCCTTGGGTTAAATAGCATCAGAAATGAGTTGGATTGGGCCCACAAGGCTTCTAAAATTGCTGGCCACGAGTTACATTAAGTGAATCATGTGCAACCATCAGCGCGTACGCGTACAGTGCACGTACGCATCCCTATACGAGCGGCAACTATGGCAAATCTTATATCATTTCGAATCCTCGGATGTAATCTTTCCAACGCAACTAAAACCGTGTCGTTTGGACCTCTGTAGCTCAAGTTATGATCGATTAAGTGCGGAGAGGTCAGGCTTGACAGCTTTTGCGATTCCTTCATTTCTTCATGAGTTCTCCATTTCTACATGCTTTATCTTCATTCCCTCAATCCAATCTTTGCCTCCTAAATCTGAAATCACTTAACAAACATATCAAGGCATCTAATGGAATCAAGGTGAATTAAAATTAGCTATTTTAAGACCTAAAAAGCATGTTTTCACTCTTAAGCACAATTAAAGGAGAATTTACAAAACCATGCTATTTCATTGGATACATAGGAGAAAAGTTGACAAAACCCTCTAAATTCAACACAAGATAAACCCTAAAAATGGGTTTATCATGGGCTTGTTGGTAACTACAAGGGGGTCTACCATATCCATCGTCTTGGTGTACACCCTGGAATGGCTCTTGACCATAGTAATTTGGTGGAGGTTGGTTGACATGAAAAGGTCCACCATAACCATTGTCTTGGGATGCATCATAGAATGGTTGTTGCCCATGGCATATTGGAGGAGGTTGTTGCCGAAAGGGTTGATCAAATCCTTGTGACTCCTCCCATCTTTGATTGTTCCGACCTCGATGCATGTTCTCATTATAGCTTCTATTCCCTACAACATAATTGGAACCAAACTAATAGCGAAAGGGGTGAGAATTCATAGCAACAAAAGAAAGTAAAAACAAAAACTAATAAGAAAATTTTGAGAATAAACTCATAAAACTAGAAACACTGACAACAAAATGAAAGAAAAGCAAATTTATTCACAATATTCACAATAACCAATAATAAGGCATACGTTTGCAATTCCCCGGCAACGGCGCCATTTTGATGAGTGGATTTTTGTTAGTAAAGAATTCACAATAAGTTCTGGTTACTAGTATAGTTCCTAAACCAACAAAGAATTCTTTCATACAAAAATTTGTTTGTCACTAAAGCAAATCCAATAAAATTAATCTGAAGTATTGGTACACGAATTGTGAATCACACTTTTCACAACTAGTACCACTAACCAGCAAGTGCACTGGTTCGTCCAAGTAATACCTTACATGAGTAAGGGTCGAATCCCACGGAGATTGTTGGTTTGAAGCAAGCTATGGTTATCTTATTATTCTTAGTCAGGATGCCAACAACAGTGTTTTTCAACTTCAATTGTAAAGAGTCAAATGGCATAAATATAAATACTTATTGTGCAATGATGGAGAATATGTTGGGGTTTTGGAGATGCTTTGTCTTCTTTATTTCAGTTTTTCTCTTGTACTCCTCTTCACACATGCAAGGCTCCTTCCATGGCAAGCTGTATGTAAGGTGTCACCGTTGTCAATGGCTACTTCCCGTCCTCTTAAATGCTCTGTCACAGCACGGCTAATCATCTGTTGGTTCTCGATCATGTCGGAATAGAATCCTTTGATTCTTTTACGTCTGTCACTTCGCCCAACAATCGCGAGTTTGAAGCTCGTCACAGCCATTCAATCCTTGAATCCTACTCGGAATACCACAGACAAGGTTTAGACTTTCCGGATTCTCATGAATGCCGCCATCAATTCTAGCTTATACCACGAAGATTCTGATTAAGAAATCTAAGAGATACTCATTCAATCTGATGTAGAACGGAGGTGGTTGTTAGGCACACGTTCATGGATTGAGGAAGGTGATGAGTGTCACGGATCATCACCTTCTTCATAGTGAAGCGCGAATGAACATCTTAGATAGGAACAAGCATGTTTGAATGGAAAACAGAGATAATTGTATTAATTCATCAAGACGCTGCAGAGCTCCTCACCCCCAACAATGGAGTTTAGAGACTCATGCCGTCAAAGAGTACAAAATTCAGATCTAAAAATGTCCTGAGGTATAAAATAAATCTCTAAAAGTTGTTTAAATACTAAACTAGTAACCTAGGTTTACAGAACATGAGTAAACTATGATAGATAGTGCAGAAATCCACTTCTGGGGCCCACTTGGTGTGTGCTGGGGCTGAGACTTAAGCTTCTCACGTGCCTGGGCTGTTTTGGGCGTTCAACGCCAGGTTGTAACCTGTTTCTGGCGTTGAACTCCAACTTGTAACTTGTTTCTGGCGCTGGACGCCAGACTGCAACATGGAACTGGCGTTGAATGCCAGTTTACGTTGTCTATCCTTGAGCAAAGTATAGACTATTATATATTGATGGAAATCCCTGGATGTCTACTTTCCAACGCAATTGAGAGCGCGCCATTTGGAGTTCTGTAGCTCCAGAAAATATACTTTGAGTGCAGGGAGGTCAGAATCCAACAGCATCAGCAGTCCTTTTTCAGCCTGAATCAGATTTTTGCTCAGCTCCCTCAATTTCAGCCAAAAAATATCTGAAATCACAGAAAAACACACAAACTCATAGTAAAGTCCAGAAATGTGATCTTTAATAAAAAACTAATAAAAATATACTAAAAACCAACTAAATCATACAAAAAACTAAGTAAAAACAATGCCAAAAAGCGTATAAATTATCCGCTCATCAAGTATTCAAACCTCGGGTCGTCTTTCAAGGAATTGCAGGGAGGTGTAGTTATTATTGGTTATGAGATGGTATCTTTTTGGGTTTTTTAAATAAGGAACAAGGAATGTAAATGTCAAGAAAATAAACTAACAATTAAGAAAACTATTGCCATGGTATGAGAACTAGAATTCCTATCCTAGTTATCCTTATCAATTATGATGAGAATTGTTCATTGCTCCTACTTAGTTACCCTCTAACTATGAAGGAAATTCAAGTGGACAAATTAATTTGATTCCTCAAGTCCTAGTCAACTCCTAAGGAAGGACTAGCTTTAGAGGGATCCAAATCAACTAGTAACTTTCAATTATCATTCAACAAAGGAGTTTGATAACTCAAGAGTCTCCAATTACTCAACCAAAGCCAAGAATATAAAAATCTAACTTAAAACCCTCCCAAGCATTTTGTCAAACACTTAGAAGGCACCATATAAGAACATGGAAAACTAATAAGAGATAATAAAATCTAAACAACCAATTGAAAGCATCAATAACATAAATTGGAGAAAGCAATCATAAATATGAAATACCTCAAATTGCATTAATAAGAAAATCAAATCTGACATGGAGTTCATAAAATAAATTGGCAGCATAAAGTAATCAATAAGGAAAATGAATAAACTAGAATGCTAAAGCAAATAAAAGTAGAAGAGAAACTAAATTGAAATAGAGTAGAAATCTAAAATTGGAAATAGCTAAACCTAAGAATCCTAAAACCTAGAGAGAAGAGAGAGCCTCTCTCTCTAGAAACTATATCTAAAACCTAAATTGTGAATAATGAGAAGTGAATGAATGAATCCATTGTTGTGTCTCTGCTTGTCCCCTGGCTTTAGTCTGTGTTTTTGGGCCGAAAACTGGGTCCAAACTCAGCCCAAAATTGCCCATAGCGTTTTCTGCGATTTCTGTAGGTAGCGTATGTCACGCGTACGCGTCAGTCACGTGTACGCGTCGACAATCATCTTCGCGTGTCACGCGTAAGCATCAGACACGCGCACGCGTCGTCGTGCGAACTCCAATTCACGCGCACGTGTGAGCCATGCGTGCACGTCGCTTCTCCCTGGTTGTCTCCTTTATTTCTTGTGCTCCTTCCATTTTTGCAAGCTTCCTTTCCATCCTCTAAGCCATTCCTGCCCTATGAAGCCTGAAAACACTTAACGCACATATCACGGCATCGAATGGTATTTAGGGGAATTAAAATACAAAATTTAAAGGCTTAGGAAGCAAGTTTTCAATTATAGAACAGAATTAGGAAGGAATTGTAAAATCATGCAAATTGTATGAATAAGTGTGCAAAGACTTGATAAAAACCACTCAATTGAGCACAAGATAAACCATAAAATAGTGGTTTGTCAACGAGCCAAGCGTTCTTCTAGGTTACTTATTCCCATTCTGATTAACCCCATTAGTATTAAAAATATTATTGGGATCCATAGTAGACTCTGCAGCTTCCTTTTCAAATATCTCACTGAGATTTTCACTAGCTTTGTAGAGTCTAGTTTGTTACAAATGCCGTCTCAAGGTCCTATTAGGTTCAGGATCAAAATCTAGAAGAGGTTCCGTGTTCCTGTTCCTACTCTACATCAGAGTAAAGAGAATTTCCCGTGAGGCAACCTGAGTAAGAGAGAAATAAAATAAAATAACCTAAATAGTAGAGCAAGAAATTTGAAAATCACTTGGCAAAAGAAGAACAAAAATTTCGAAATTTATAGGGAAAATAAATAATAAAAATAAGATAAACAAACTAGGGACACCAAACTTAATTTCAGAAATTAAGGAAAAATAAGTGATACAAAATTCGAAAATTAAAGCTAAAAATTAAATAAAATTAAAGCTAAAACACCTAATCTAAGTAATCAAACAACTAGTAGTTGTCAATCACAGTCAATTCTCAACAACGGCGCCAAAAACATGGTGCGAAATTTATAACCCACAAACTAACCGGCAAGTGCATCAGGTTGTACCAAGTAATATCTCAGGTGAGTGAGGGTCGATCCCACGAGGATTGATGGATTGAGCAACAATAATTGATTAATTTACTTAGTGAGGAAAACAGAAAAGAGTGTTTTGTGGTTTGTAATTGCATTAAGCAAAAAGCAAGAAATTAAGAAGTGATAGTAAATTGGGTGTGAAAAATATATGAGAAAATAGTTAAGGTTTCAGAGTTGTTTATCTTTCGGATTTTTATTTCTTACCAGCTATTTTAATCATGCAAGATTCAATTCATGGCAAACTATATTTGACTAAGACCTAATTTCTTAGTAATTTAGTCCCCTCTAACCTAGCTAACCGCCAATTCCTTGGTCACTTAATGTCAATTAGAGGTTTAAGTCCAATTCTAGTTTATTAGCCACAAAAATCCTAATCACCCAAATATAAGAGGATTATATGTCACGTATCCCGTTAAGTCCAGATAAATAGTGGTTTAGGAGAAATTGTTTTCAAGCTGTTGTTCAAGTAAATTATTTTTCCAAGGTTTATAAGAACTCAAATAGAATAAGGGTTATTCGTCCGATCTACCCAAATCCTTAAGATGAAGAATGAAAATAAATTCTTGAAAGTGAAATCAATTCATTAATTAAAATAGAAAAGTAATAGTATCAATTCATACAATAAACAGAGCTCCTAACCTTAACAATGGAGGTTTAGTTGCTCATGGCTCAGAGAGAAAACTAGGGTTCTCCAAAACTATAAAGTGCGGAATGAGGTGCGTCCAAGAGAAGAGAGCCCGAAGAGTTGAATCTTTTCACTTTTATATCTAACCTAATTAATGTAAAATATCTTTTCTAAAACTAAATAATATCTTTTCCTATTTGTAAATAAAATAAAGTTTTAATCAAAATAAAAATAAAATCTTCGAATAGCACACTTGGAGGACGAATGGGACCATTGATTCTTCATGGTTGGCGCCTAACTTGGGCTGAGCCAACCTAGGCGCCACTAGGGCCGTGTGTCTTTGATAGCTTTTACTTCATCTGGGTTGGAGGCTTTTTCTTCATCTGGCGCCTAACTTGGAGAATCCCAAGTTAGGCGCCACCAGGGCTGTATGGTTTGGAAGAAAAGTGTATACTATTATATATCATTGGAAAGCTCTAAAAGTTAGCTTTCTAATACCACTAAAACTGCATCAATTGGTTCTCTGTATTTTAAGTTATTCCCTTCAGTGTCCAAGGAGGTCAGGGTTGATAGTATCATCCACTTTCTTCTTTTTCTTTTACACGAACCCTGTCAAATCCATCCAAATACTACCTGATAAACCCCAATTTTGTGATTTATCTTGTGCTTATTTTGGAGAATTTTACCACCTTTTTCCACATTTATTCAATAAAATAGCATGGTTTTGAAATTCTCCCTTGAATTTTGCTTAAGTGTAAAAACATGCTTTTTAGGCCCTAATTTGGTGATTTTAATTCACTTTAATTCCATTCGATGCCTTGATGTGTGCGTTGAGTGATTTCAGGTTTATAAGAAAAGTATTAGATGGAAGAAATGAGTAGAAAAGCACACAAAGGGGAGAATGCATGAAGAAACAAAGATTGGGAATGCATCAAAGGACGCGCACGCGCAAAAGTGGTCTCGCCAATAGACGCGCACGCGAACTTGCCGCATCCGCGCGAATGGAAAATTTGCCAATTGACGCGCACGCGCACATGGCGCGCATGCGCCAATACTCTTACATGGCCCACTTAAAGGCAAAACACTGGAGGAGATTTCTGAGTTGCCCAGGCCCAAATCCAACTTGTTTCTGAGTGTATTTCATGCAGAATTAAAGTCCAAGCAATGGGAGAGCAATTGTTTGAAGTGTTAGCATCATGTAGTTTAGTTTCTGGAGAGAGAAGCTCCCTCTTCTCTCTAGAATTAGGATTAGAATTTCTTAGATCTAGGTTTAATTCATGCTTTGATTTACTTTTTCTTTACAATTTCTTGTTCCTCTATTCTTCCTCTCTCTAATTTTGTATTTCAGTCTTGTAATTGCTTACTTTATTGTTGATGCATTTTTGTTCTTCTAGTTTCAATTCAATGCAATTTATGATTCATGTTCCTTTATTGTTGATTTGGTTTTGTTGTTGTTTATTTCCTTGCAATTGAGTAGTGTAGATTTACATTCCTTGCAATTTACCATGTTTTCCTTTTATGCCTTCCAAGTGTTTGATAAAATGCTTGGTTTGATTTTAGTGTAGATTTTAGTGTTCTTGGCTTTGGTAGAGTAATTAGTGACGCTTGAGTTATCTAATTCCCGTGTTGATTGATAATTAGACGTTGCTAATTGATTTGGATACCACTAAAGCTAGTCTTTCCCTTGGGAGTTGGCTAGGACTTGTGAAATCAAATTAATTCATCCACTTGACTTTCCTCCATGGTTAGAGGTTAACTAAGTGGTAGCAATGGATAATTGTGGTCACAATTCAGAAGGATAACTAGGATAGGATTTCTAATTCTCAATCCTTGTCAAGAGCTTTCTAGTTGTTAGTTTATTTTTATTGCCATTTACCTTTCATACCTCTTATCAAAAACCTCCAAAACATACTCCATAACCAATAACAAGGTACTTTATTGCAATTCTTAGGGAGAACGACCCGAGGTTTAAATACTTCGGTTTATAAAATTTAGGGGTTTGTACTTGTGACAAACAAATTTTTGTATGAAAAGACTATTGTTTGGTTTAGAAACTATACTTTACAACGAGAATTCATTAGTGGAATTCTAGACCACACAAAAGTTCGTTCATCAAAATGGCGCCGTTGCCGGGAAGTTGCAATGGTGTTATGTTATTGGTTATTGTATATATGTGAATATTGTAAATAGGGTTTACCTTTTGCTTCTTTGTTAGTTTTTGCTAGTTTTAGGATTTAATTTTCTTGCTTATTTGATTTTGTTTTCATTTTCTCTTGCTATCATAAATTCTCACTTTGGCTATGAGTCTGGTTCTAACTATGTTGTAGGAAATGAGAGCTTCAATGAGGATGTGTATCAAAGATGGGACAATCAAAGGTGGGAGGAGCCATATGCATATGATCAATCCTCATGGCAACAACCTCCACCAATTCACTATGAAGAAGAGTCATTCTATGATGCATATCAATCCAATGGCTATGGTGAATCCCCTTGTGACTTTCAAGAACTACCACCATATGCCTATGAGCCATATCCCCAACATAACCCTCAACCATACTCACAAGCCCCTTCTTACCAACCATCTTCATATGACCCTAATCCATATCCATCCTACCAACAATCATATGAGCCATATGAACTACACATAGAGCCACCACTACTCCAACATCAACATTTTCAAGAGCCGCCCCCTCCATATTATTACCAAGATGAACCACCTCTAATACATGAAAACTTTCAACCACAAGATAAACTCTACTTTCCATCACAACCTCCTATGGAAGAATACTCATGTCCTTTAATCCAAGAGCCATATGATCCTACTCGTGATATCCAAGAGGAACAAGAGTCAAGGGATCGTCTCAAGGAAGCATTGGATCAATTTCAAGCAACCATGGAGTGTGTTGTGCAACAAATGGAAAGAATGAGAAATATTGAACCACCACAACTCTACCTGAAAGAACCACCTTCCGACTATAATACCTTTCCCTCAAAAAATGAACCCTCTCTTCCACCATCACCCCCCGATGAAGCCTTTATACTAGAATTAAGGGATCTTGAATCTCATATCTTAAGCCAACACGAGGAGGATGAAAAGAAATTTGAGGAGTTAAGAGCAAAAACGGCTATCATGGTAGAAGCCATTGGCAACATAGTCTCATCCCGCCTAAGCCTATGCGATCAAGATACTTCCATTGTAGAATGTGGAGAAGCAATCAAGGAGCTTAGTGAGGGAGTGAACTTGAAACTCTAAGGTGAAGAAGAGGAGTTAAAGAAAGAAATGCAACAAGGGGAGGAGGTAGAGATTATTGAACAAGAGGAAGAAGTGGTTGAAGACTTAGGAGATGCGGAACCACCTTGGGAGTCTAGGATTGAAGAAAACCCCTCCAAAATGATTGAATTTGATGCTAAGGAGGAATGTGCACAACCTCCGAGGCATATCCCTTATGAAGAATCGGATGGGATAGAGCAAGAATTGAGTCCCCTTGGCGATGAAAATCAAGCATCAAGTCTTAGTAGTGAAGAATCCTTTGAGCATGAAAAACCTTCTCCCATTGGGTTTGGAAGCATTGTGGAGGTAAATTTTTCTCACCCTCCCAATTATGACTTGAGTAAGGGAAAAGGCTTAGATAAAATTGTTGAACAAAGGATTACATTTGAGAAAACTTGTGAAGAGGTGGAAGTCCTTAGAAAAAGGAGGATAGGAATTAAATACGCTTTGTCAAGACCGTTGGGAACTCCTCCACCTAGGTTGTCATCTAATCCTTCATTTGAGTGGGTAAAACTTCTAACTCACAGCTTTATTATCCCACTTGTGTATGGTTTGCTTGAGACGGATAGCCAACTTAGGGCGCTTTGTGGAATTAAGCGTAAAAGGAGGATGTTTAGTGGTTGGCGTTGTAAGTCTAAGCTCATTATGGTTGAAGCTTCAAGGAGCAAAGGTTGGACTAGTGCTCAATTGGATGGGTCTAGGAGGATGGTTTGGTACTTCCATGAGAATTCATCTCTCTTGCCACCCGGAGGAAACCACCATGATCAACTCAAGGACGGGTGTGAAAACAAAGTGTGGGATCCCGGATCGCACAAGGAAGATCAACTTTGGGAGCCTATGGTTTGTTAAGAACTCCATCAAAGCTTGGAGTTATTAACTTTGAATGGTGAAGCACAATGGAAGTCCAAGCATTGGTGGATGTTCAAGGATGGATTCAAGCACAAGCCACCTTGATGAAGAGCTCCCCATAAGTCCAACTTAACGACAATAAACAAAAGTGCTATGTGGGAGACAACCCACCATGGTAAACTCTTTCCTTTTTCTCTTTTGTATATATTGGTAGAACTAGTTTAATTTCATGTTTTGAATTGCTTAGTTGAGTTTATTTGGGAGTCTAGTAGTTAAATAAGATTTTATGATGTTTTGGTAGTTGTTTGGAGGTTTGGAATGCTTGGTTTGGTGCAAAAACATAGAAAAATTTTGAAAAAAATAGAGCACCATCCACGCACGCGCACTCTACGCGTACGCATGCCCAAGTATTTTTGGCCATCCACGCGCACGCGTCATGTACGCGTATGCGTGGATTGAGTTTTTCCACCCCCTCTATACATTCACCCAAGAGTTGTGCCTGAAGTGCGCCAACTTTGTGCCCCAAGGCACGCAAACGCATACGTTGTGCATCCGCGTCGACTCTCTACCTTGCCATGCACGCGTACGCACACTGCACGCGTACGCGTCGCTTCCATTTTCATCAATCCACGCTTACGCGCACATGACGCGCACGCGTGGATTGCCCTGTTTCACTCACCTTCTTTTCTTCTCTTCTTTCCTATTATTTCCTTCTTCTCTTTTCTCTTCTTTTCTTTCCACCCTTCAAACATCATCCGACACTACCAAACACCATGTAACACCATTTCTTTTAGTTAGTTAGTTTAATTTTTGTTTTCCATTATAAGTGTTGGATTACTAATCTTGTTTACTGTTTACCGCTGCTTATTACTAATAGGATGTTAGTTTAACATCATTGTTGTTAATTGACATTGTTGGATTCCTTTGTTGAGGTTACAATTCATTACTTGGTTTGGAATTTTTTCATGTTTAACACTTTTGAATACCAAGTACTTGTTACATTGCCTTCATGCATCTTACCTCTTTGAATTTCATGTTTTGGCCACCATGCATTCATCATCTATTGTTAGGCAATTGTATATTATCATTGCATTTTTTTTAGGTGATGCTTGTTTATGGTTTACCCTCATTCATATCACCTATTTTATGCATTGAGATTGTGGAATTGTGAATTTGGATCGAAAGCTTACCTAGTGACATATTTTTGAGCTTTGTAAAGCTTTGTGGACCATGCTTGCTATGTGATTGATTTTCACCTCTATCTTCTTTTTCCTAAGTTCCATAGCATCCATGTGTTTTACCTCTATGTCACTTAGGTGTTGAAACAACTTCAATATGTGTCATTGATTGTTGTGTGAGTTTCATATACCATTTTGTTCACTAAGTCTACCTACACATCAATCAATGTCCATGCACTATCCACTTTCACAATGGCTTGATTAACTGCTTGAATGCTTTTATGCTTCTTCGCTACTTGTTTGGTTGCCCTAACCTACAAGTCTTTTAAAGTATCTCAAGCACACTAGAATGAGTGAAGTGTATGCTTTCTTTTGTGTAAATGTGGCATAGCTTTTTATACTAGCGTGTGTGTGTGTGTTCTAAACCGCGTGCAATTTTAGAACCCACACACCTATTTTTCATCGATGTCACACTAATTCACTCGCTCAATTCGAGTGATTCACCTCATTCCAACAATTCACGCTTCCTAGATTTTGTATGTTTTCATCTTACGGTGTCTATTTTGTTTTTCATGATTGATGCACCATAAGCAAAAATGGAAGCGGAAGGAAGAACACGCAGCACCGGTTGACCTACCAGCTGAAGGTAGCAACTCGGAAAGTCGCCGTATCCCCTTGCTCATCTTTGGATGCACCGAGGACGGTGCAAACTTTTAAGTGTGGGGAGGTCATCCGACCGCTCGGCATTTTTGGGTGACAAGTTTCTAATCCCAACACTTTTGCATTTCATTTTTAGGTCTTTTAGGACTTTTGGTTGTATTGCATATGTATATATTAAGCTTAGTCAAAATCATGATATTTTCCAACGATTTTATCTATAGGGCACCCCAATTGAAAAAAAAAATTTAGAACTTGCTTGAATTATATACTTTGTGGATCATGTTTTGAGCTAAGAATATAAGCATGTGAGATTTGAGCCTAATTGTGTGGTTACATCATATATAACCACTTATTTTCATTCTTGTGTGCATTATTCTCTTCCTATGATTGTAATCTTTGATTTGTTTGATTCTTTATATCCATTATTTTGTGTATGCATGTATTTATATGATTGAGGCCATTATTCAAATAGCTCACTTACCCAAATAAGCCTACCTTTTATCTTCCATTGATAACCAATTTGAGCCTATGCTTAATCCATTTGTTCTTAATTGTAGCACATTACAAGCCTAAGTGAAAAACAATAAATATCCCTTAATTTGGATCTTTTATTAGCTTAGGCTAGTGAGAGTGTTCATCATTTGATTTTGGGAGAGTTGAGAACATTGGGTAGAGATAAAAGTGTGTTTTTTGTATTTGTGTTGAGAATCTTGAGAATTGGGTAGATACTCATGTATTAATCATGTGTAAACCATATGCATTGATGTTCTTGTATATATATTTTAGTTTGAAAAAAAATTAATGAAAAAAAAAGAAAAAAATAATAATAATAATAAAATGAAATGAAAAAATAATAGAAATAGAAAAAAGAAAGACAAAGAATTGCAATAAAAAGGGGACAAAATGCCCCAAAGCAAGGTTCAATAAAAGTCAATGCATATGGGTGGTGATCAAAAAGAGAATGCATGAGTGTGTGAAAAAGTGAAGAATGGGTAGTTAGGCTTGTTTAGAATTGTATAGGTTGTCATAGGTTAGGTGGGAAGTTTAAGTTAATCAAAGATTCAAATCTCAAGCCCACTTGACCATATGCATCCTACCTTGACCCTAACCCCATTACAACCTATGGGAAGTCCTCATGATATTTGTATGCATGAATGAAATAATTGTTGATTGTTAGATGAAAAACAAATCTTGGAAAACATGATTAGGGGAGAATTGAGTGAATCAACCCCATACACTTGAGCGACTAGAGCGGATACACAACCGGTGAGGGTTCGATTGCTCAATTACATGTTTCCACCCATGATCATCTCTTTTCTTGCAAGTTTGTAAAATCTTTTTAATAATTCAATTCAATTGCGGGTTGAGTGATTGCTATTGCCTTAGCCCTTGTGTTTGTATATGTATTCTTGGAAATTGATTTATTTTGACTAAGTGGATGCATTCATGTAGATAGATTGCATATAGATAGGTTGCATGTAGTTAGTTTGCATTGAATAAATGTTGATGTCCCTTTGCTTCTTTCTTGGTTTTAGCATGAGGACATGCTTAGTTTAAGTGTGGGGAGATTTGATAAACCCCAATTTTGTGATTTATCTTGTGCTTATTTTGGGAGATTTTACCACCTTTTTCCACATTTATTCAATAAAATAGCATGGTTTTGTAATTCTCCCTTGAATTTTGCTTAAGTGTAAAAACATACTTTTTAGGCCCTAATTTGGTGATTTTAATTCACTTTAATTCCATTTGATGCCTTGATGTGTGCATTGAGTGATTTTAGGTTTATAAGGCAAGTATTAGATGGAAGAAATGAGTAGAAAAGCATACAAAGGGGAGAATGCATGAAGAAATAAAGATTGGGAATGCATCAAAGGACGCGCACGCGCACAAGGCGCGCACGCACAAATGGTCTCGCTAATAGACGCGCACGGTCACATGGCGCGCACGCGCCAATACTCTTACATGGCCTACTTAAAGGCAAAATGCTGGGGGCAATTTCTGAGCTGTCCAGGCCCAAATCCAACTTGTTTCTGAGTGTATTTCATGCAGAATTGAAGTCCAAGCAAGAGGGAGCAATTGTTTGAAGTGTTAGCATCATGTAGTTTAGTTTCTAGAGAGAGAAGCTCCCTCTTCTCTCTAGAATTAGGATTAGAATTTCTTATATCTAGGTTTAATTCATGTTTTGATTTACTTTTTCTTTACAATTTCTTGTTCCTCTACTCTTCCTCTCTCTAATTTTGTATTTCATTCTTGTAATTGCTTACTTTGTTGTTGATGCATTTTTGTTCTTCTAGTTTCAATTCAATGCAATTTATGATTTATGTTCCTTTATTGTTGATTTGGTTTTGTTGTTGTTTAATTCCTTGCAATTGAGTAGTGTAGATTTACATTCCTTGCAATTTACTATGTCTTCTTTTTATGCCTTCCAAGTGTTTGATAAAATGCTTGGTTGGATTTTAGTGTTCTTGGCTTTGGTAGAGTAATTAGTGACGCTTGAGTTATCTAATTCCCGTGTTGATTGATAATTAGATGTTGCTAATTGATTTGGATATCACTAAAGCTAGTCTTTCCCTTGGGAGTTGGCTAGGACTTGTGGAATCAAATTAATTCATCCACTTGACTTTCCTCCATGGTTAGAGGTTAACTAAGTGGTAGCAATGGATAATTGTGGTCACAATTGAGAAGGATAACTAGGATAGGATTTCTAATTCTCATTCCTTCTCAAGAGCTTTCTAGTTGTTAGTTTATTTTCATTGCCATTTACCTTTCATACCTCTTATCAAAAACCCCAAAACATACTCCATAACCAATAACAAGGCACTTTATTGCAATTCCTAAGGAGAACGACCCGAGGTTTAAATACTTTGGTTTATAAAATTTAGGGGTTTGTACTTGTGACAAACAAATTTTTGTATGAAAGGACTATTGTTTGGTTTAGAAACTATACTTTACAACCAGAATTCATTAGTAGAATTCTAGACCACACAAAAGTTCATTCATCACTACCTGAAATCAACCAAATTGTACACGACTCAAAGTAGCATTCATAGTGGCTCAAAATTACTTAAATCTTTATTAAACTTAACAAATTAAAAATGCAAATGACTAGAAAAAGATAGGAAAGATGCTCACGCATCATTAACACCCTGACTTGTAGAGGAACAACTAATCCTACTAAAGCAGACAACTAGTTTCAAGCCATGGAGCGTTCCTTGTAAGCTCACCATATTTTGAACAATCAGTTTGTAGTGTTTGCGACTTATCAACTAATGGGCGAAGCTTAGCACTAGTGGCAAGGAGAGTGCCGATTGCGGCAACTATAGAATGTGGACATTCTGTGGGAGCTATTTCGAAATTCCTTCTACAAGAAGTATTTTCCTAAGTCAGTGAGGGAGGCTAGGGATTTAGAACTCATGTAGCTAAAGCAAGGGTTCATGTTAGTGGCTGAGTACAATAGCAAGTTCGAGGAGCTCTGTAGTTTCTTGAGGGTTTGTCAGGGTGTCCCTAAGTCCTATAAGAGCTGAAAATGCATTAAGTACCAAGGAGCACTCAAAGAGAACATCATGAGTGCCATGGCTCCGTTGGAGATCGGAGGTTTTCTGAACTGGTGAACAAGTCTAAAATTATTGAAGATTGTGCCTAGAAGACGGCTTTGGCGAGGGATACTCGTGGAAGTAACAACACTTGAGGTCATGGAAAGTATTTTCACCTAGATGCCAGAACTTCAAATGGGACTGGCATGCTCCTCATCATCCCAAGGTCAAGAAAACTTCAGAAAGATCAACTATGACCAGTATCACCAGGCGAAAGAAAGAGGTAAACAGAGTAAGACTTCTCCAGATTTAACTTGAGACTATTGCGGACATTTTCATCGTTATGATTCATGCAAGCTGGGTATAGGTGGATGCTTTACTTGTGGATTACTTGGACACATTGTCAAGAATTGTCCTCGTGGGAGAAATTAGAATGCAGGTCAAAATTAGCATCAAGGCAGTGTGTTTGTTGTGAATGCTAATGATGTGACTAGGTCGGATCCTCTGATGAGAGGTAAGTGTAAAATTAGTGACAAACATTAATTGCATTGTATGACACGTGCACTTCACATTCATTTATTGCATTTGATATAGCTGCCGAGCTGGGGTTGAAAATCTCAGACTTAACCTTCGATTTGTCGTTGGTTGGGTTGGAGATGATTCTGGGATTTGATTGGTTGTCAAAGAACCAAGTGTTATTGGATTGCTTTGAACTCTGTAGTAGTGAATTGTAGTGGAGAAGAATGTCAAGGTTATATAATTTTAGCTGCGAATGCTTCGGCGATGAGCAGAGGTTAGACCAAATTCCCGTAGTCAAGGAGTTTCTCAAAGTGTTTCCTGAAGATATTCCTGAATTTCGGCCTCAAAGGGAGATTGAATTTGCGATAGACTTAGTGTCGGGAGTAGGTCCAGTTTTAATTGCGCCGTATAGAATGACTCTGATAGAGCTGGCTGAACTTAATACTCAGTCGGAAGAGCTTCTGAATAAGAGGTTCATTTGACTGAGTGTGTCTCCATGGAGAGCGCCAAATTTATTGATGAAAAAGAAAGATGGAGGGATTGCGACTTTATGTGGACTACCGACAGCTGAATAAGGTGACGGTGAAGAATAAGAACCCATTGCCGAGAATCGATGACTTAATGGATCAGTTGCAAGGAGCTAGAGTGTTCTCGAAGATTGATTTGAGGTCAGGTTATCACCAAATAAGGGTGAAAGAGGAGGATATTCCAAAGACTACTTTCAGAGCACGTTATGGCCACTATGAATACGCGGTTATGTCTTTTGGGTTGACGAATGCACCTGCTGTGTTCATGGATTACCTGAATAAAGTATTTTGTCCCTTTTTGGATAAATTTGTGGTGGTGTTCATAGATAACATCTTGGTCTATTTAAAGACGAGAAAGGAGCATGAGGAGCATTTTAGGATAGTGTTGCAAATTCTGAACGAGAGAAAACTTTATGCAAAGTTGTCGAAGTGTGAATTTTGGAAGGAAGAGTTAAATTTTTTAGGTCATGTTGTGAGCAAAGGAGGAATAGCAATGGATCCTTCGAAGATTGAAGCGGTGATGGAATGGGGAAGACCGACGTCAGTGACTAAGATTAGGAGTTTCTTGGGATTAGCTGGATACTACCGAAGGTTCATTCAAGGATTTTCACAAATGACATTGCCAATAACAAATCTAACTTGGAAAGATGCACCATTTGTGTGGATGTCCGAATGTGAGGAAAGTTTTTCAGACTTTGAAGGAGAAGTTAACTTCAGCGCCAGTTTTAATCTTACCCAAACCACATAAACCGTTTGAAGTATATTGCGATGCCTCGTTGAAAGGCTTGGGTTGTGTGTTATTGCAACACAAAAATGTGGTGGCTTATGCCTTGCGTCAACTAAGGCCACATGAAGTGAATTATCCAACTCATGACTTAGAATTGGCGGCAGTTGTGTTTATGTTGAAGATTTGGAGGCATTATTTATACAGAGTGAAGTTCAGAGTCTTTTTTTATTACAAGAGTCTCAAGTACATCTTTGATCAGAAAGAGCTTAATATGCACCAAAGGAGTTGGATGGAGTTACTAAAGGATTACGACTTTGAACTGAGTTATCACTCCGGGAAGGCTAATGTTGTAGCAGATGCCTTAAGTTGGAAGTCATTGACAGTGGCGTAGATGAGGATCAAAGAGTAAGAGTTGGTAAATGAATTTTCAGAACTTAAGTTACGTATTAGGGAAGTAGACAGGAAGGTGATGCCAGGGCATTTTGGCCAGTTTCACTGACCTTTTTCTTTACTCTTTTAGGATAGTTTCATGCAATTTCTTAGTAAATAAGCAAGTTTTGGATAAATATACACTGACATCTTGATTCAAGTAAACATTGTGAACTTTATATGATTTCATGAGAATTATGCATGAATTGAATGATAATATGGATGATGCATGATCTCATGACTTGAAACAAAGCTTTGATGCACCTTGTTTGTTTGATTTCAGGACAAAGAGAGCAAAGAAGAGCCACGTTAGGAGCCACGTTAGTCTCACTAACGTGACCACTAACGAGGAAAGGGAGCAAGCTGGCAACGTTAGTGGAAAAAGTTACCACCAATAACATCCTAGAATGCCATCATAGCCAACAATAGTTGCCACATTAGTTACACTAACGTGGGAACTAACGTGGAAGGAAGGAAAGCTCCAATGTTAGTGGTGAAAGTGATCACCACTAACGCCACACTAAACCACATTAAGAGCCACGTTAATCCAATTAACGTGGACTCTAACGTGGAGTAAAGAGGGATCGCAAGCGTTAGTGACACTCACCTTTGTCACTAACGCTAGGCCAAGGTTAGATTACCTACGTTAGTGGTCACGTTAAGACCACTAACGTGAAGGGTAACGTGGAGTAATGAATGATAGGCCAATGTTAGTGACACTCACATTTGTCACTAACATTGGAGATGGCAAGTATACCCACGTTAGTTACACTAACGTGGAGAACTAACGTGGGAAAGAGGGGCACTTTGAAATGTTAGTGACAAAGGTGATTGTCACTAACGTTCTCGAAGCTTGGGCATGCCCACGTTAAGGGCCACGTTAGTTACACTAACGTGGACCATTAACGTGGAAGAAATGGATAAGAAGCAACGTTATTGGTAAAGGTGAGTGCCAATAACGTTTGCGAAGGGCTAAGAGGCCACGTTAGTGGTCACGTTATTGCCACTAACGTTGAAGTTAACGTGGATCATTTAGTTTGGAACGTTAGTGACAAAGTTATCATCACTAACGCTCTCGAACCCAAATTTACACTTAACGTTAACGCCACTAACGTCCTAACTAACTTCCCATCATGCCTAACTCACGCTTTCTTTACAAGCAAAACTGAGCCCACTAGAGACTGTAACTGCTACAACTGAAGAACAAAGGCCCATATCCAAGACTTGAAGAGCTAACTAGAAGATCTGAAGAGTAGTATATATAGGGTTAGTTTTGAATTGAAAAGGGGATCTGAAACTTGAGAACTATACTCTACATATTTTACTTTCTCTGCAACTTCTAGTTATTTTTCAGAATGTACTTTTCATTTTTACTTTCAATTTCCAGAGCTATGAACAACTAAACCCTTTTTTATTGGGTTAGGGAGCTCTATTGTAATTTGATGGATCAATAATAGTTTTCATTCTTCTTTCTCTTTCTTTTCTCTTGATTTTACTAGAAAGCTTTCGTTCTTCATCCAATTGGTTACCTATCTTGGAAGAGAAGCTCTCCATAATTGGATCTCCTCAGAACCTTGGAAGAGGAATGAGGAGATCATACTAGAATTGCTTTCTCATGCTGGACCAAATTGGGGTTGGATGGATATAGTGACATATAATCCTACCAATACTTTGGTTTGGGAATGCATGTGGTATAATAAGTGACCATACTTTATCTCTTCCTATGAGCAATTAAATCAAGAAATTGGGCAATTGTTCAAGCTTAGAGAGATTGGGTTGCCAAGGAATTGGAATCCAATCACTTAAGATTGCCAAGGAGATCAATGAATGCATTGATTGAGGAAGAGATGAGAATAAACTTGATCCGGAGAATGCAACATCTCCTAAGCCCAATGAATCCCCCATTTCTGATCTTACCTATTCTCTTTATTTTCTGTCATTTACTTTTCTGCTCATCTTCCCAAATCTCCATTTAAGATTCTGCAATTTACTTTATGCCATTTACATTCTGCCATTTACTTCCAGCATTTATATTTTCTGTTATTTACTTTCCCGCCATTTAATTTTCTGCAATTCCTCAATTCAATTTCTGCTTAGCTCAACTAGAACATTCCTCTAATTAAAGTTGCTTGACCAATCAATCGCTGTGGGATTCGACCTCACTCTATTGTGAGTTTTTACTTGACGACAATTCGGTATACTTGCCGAGGGAAATTTGTTGAGAGACAAGTTTCCGTGCATCAAGTTTATGGCGCCGTTGCCGCGGATTGATTTTGTATCAACAATGATTAAGTTGGAGGATAACTAGATTGAGCATTTTTCTTTTGTTTTATTTAATTCCATTTGAGTGATTTTGGTGCACGAATTGTGAATCACACTTTCCACAACTCGTACCACTAACCAGCAAGTGCACTGGGTCATCCAAGTAATACCTTACGTGAGTAAGGGTCGAATCCCACGGAGATTGTTGGTTTGAAGCAATCTATGGTTACCTTGTAACTCTTAGCCAGGATATCAATTATATTTATCAGTTTAAATTGCGAAAAATAAAAGAGCATGAAATAAATACTTGTTCTGCAGTAATGGAGAATATGTTGGAGTTTTGGAGATGCTTTGTCTTCTGAATCTCTGCTTTCCCCCTGTCTTCTTCTTCACGCACGCAAGGTTCCTCCTATGGCAAGCTATGTGTTGGTGGATCACCGTTGTCAATGGCTACCATCCGTCCTCTCAGTGAAAATGGTCCAGGTGCGCTGTTACCGCACGGCTAATCATCTGTTGGTTCTCACTCATGCTGGAATAGGATCCATTGATCCTTTTGCGTCTGTCACTACGCCCAACCCTTGTGAGTTTGAAGCTCATCACAGTCATTCAATCCCTGAATCCTACTTGGAATACCACAGACAAGGTTTTGACTTTCCGGATTCTCAAGAATGCCGCCAATAGATTCTAGCTTATACCACGAAGATTCTGATTAAGGAATCCAAGAGATATTCATTCAATCGAAGGTAGAACGGAGGTGGTTGTCAGGCATGCGTTCATAGGTTGAGGATGATGATGAGTGTCACGAATCATCACATCCATCATATTGAAGTGCGAATGAACATCTTAGGTAGAAATAAGCGTGTTTGAATAGAAAACAGAAATAATTGCATTAATTCATCGATACACAGCAGAGCTCCTCACCCCCAACAATGGAGTCTAGAGACTCATGCCATCAAAGAGTACAAAGTTTAGATCAAAAAATGTCATGAGGTACAAAGTAAACCTCTAAAAGTTGTTTAAATACTAAACTAGTAACCTAGGTTTACAGAAAATGAATAAACTAAGATAGATGGTGCAGAAATCCACTTCTGGGGCCCACTTGGTGTGTGTTGGGGCTGAGACTTAAGCTTTACACGTGCCTAGGCTATTTTTGGAGTTAAACGCCAGGTTGTAACCTGTTTCTGGCGTTTAACTCCAATTTGTAACCTGTTTCTGGTGTTTAACGCCAGACTGCAACATGGAACTGGCGTTAAACGCCAGTTTACATTGTCTATCCTTGAGCAAATTATAAACTATTATATATTTCTGGAAAGCCCTAGATGTCTACTTTCCAACGCAATTGAGAGCGCACCAATTGGACTTCTGTAGCTCCAGAAAATCCATTTCGAGTGTAGAGAGGTCAGAATCCAACAACATCAGCAGTCCTTTTTCAGCCTGAATCAGATTTTTGCTCAGCTCCCTCAATTTCAGCCAGAAAATACCTGAAATTACAGAAAAATACACAAACTCATAGTAAAGTCCAGAAATATGAATTTTTCCTAGAAACTAATGAAAATATACTAAAAACTAACTAAAGCATACTAAAAACTACATCAAATTAACCCCAAAAAGCGTATAAAATATTCGCTCATCACAACACCAAACCTAAACTGTTGCTTGTCCCCAAGTAACTAGACAAATAAAATAGAATACAAATAAGTCAAGAAGCAATAATATCTCAGAGTTTTTTGAGTGAAGCTCAGATTCTAATTAGATGAGCGGGACTAGTAGCTTTTTGCTTCCGAACAGTTTTGGCATCTCACTTTATTCATTGAAGCTCAGAAGGATTGGCATCTATAGGAACTTAGAATTTAGATGGTGTTATTGATTCTCCTAGTTCAGTATGTTGATTCTTGAACACAGCTACTTTATGAGTCTTGGCCGTGGCCCTAAGTACTTTGTTTTCCAGTATTACCACCGGATACATAAATGCCACAGACACATAATTGGATGAACCTTTTCAGATTGTGACTCAGCTTTGCTAAAGTCCCCAATTAGAGGTATCCAGGGTTCTTAATCACACTCTTCTTTTTGCTTTGGACCTTGACTTTAACCGCTCAGTCTCAAGTTTTCACTTGACACCTTCACGCCACAAGCACATGGTTAGGGACAGCTTGGTTTAGCCGCTTAGGCCAGGATTTGATTCCTTTGGGCCCTCCTATCCACTGATGCTCAAAGTCTTGGATCCTTTTTATTATCCTTGCCTTTTGGTTTTAAGGGCTATTGGCTTTTTCTGCTTGCTTTTTCTTTTTTTTTTTTTTTGCCATTTTTTTTTTGCAAGCTTTTGTATTCATTGCTTTTTCTTGCTTCAAGAATCATTTTTTTATGATTTTTCAGATTATCAAATAACATTTCTCCTTTTTTATCATTCTTTCAAGAGCCAACATATTTAACATTCATAAACATCAAATTCAAAAGATATATGCACTGTTCAAGCATTCATTCAAAAACAAAAAACATTGCCACCACATGTAAATAATTAGAATTTTTCTTATTAAAAACTCGAGAAATATTGCCTCTTTATTCTAAAGAAAATCTACTATTTTATTCATGTTTAATGATGATGAGAAAAATAAATTATAGCTTAATTGGAGATAAAATCAAAATATAGATACTAATTACTACTACTCATATATAACTTCTAAGGTAAAACTCAAATAAGAACAATTATCACAGAGTTAAGGCTAAGATTAGAACTCAACAACCTTGAATTTGGGAGGTGGATGCCTCTTTAGTCTGTGGAGTGCTTGGCCCTTCAAGAGATAGTTTCTGACGCTTTAATTCCTTCAGTTCACGCCCTTGCTCTTCTTGTTCTCTAAGCAATTTGCAGAGCATGCTGTTTTGATTTTGCTGTTCTTCCTTCAGTTGATCTACAGCTTCTTGCAACTTGGTGACAGATGCTTCTAGGCGCTCCCAGTATTCAATTTGAGGGATTTCCGGGAGGAACTCCTTTGCTTTTCTCTTGATGGGGTCGTCCTGCACTTGTTGTCCTTCCATAGATTTTTTGGTGATTGGTTGCTCAATTGAGATATACTTATCTACTCCCATCTTTATCCCAGCATCTTTACATAACAGAGAAACTAAGATTGGATAGGCCAATTTGGCATCTTTGGAGTTCTTGTTTGCAATTTTGTAAAGCTCACAAGCAATCAGCTGATGAACTTCCACTTCTTTTTCCAGCATAATGCAATGAATCATCACTGCTCTTCTGATGGTGACTTCAGAGCGGTTGCTAGTGGGCAGTATAGAGCGCCCAATAAAGTCCAACCAGCCTCTGGCGACTGGTTTGAGATCTCCTCTCTTGAGTTGGTTCGGGGCACCCTTTGTGTTAGTTGTCCACTTGGCTCCAGAGAGGCATATGTCCTCTAGGATTTTATCCAAGCCCAGGTTTGATCTCATCATTCTCCTATTAAAGGAGTCTGGGTCATCTTGCAGTTGAGGCAGCTTGAAGATCTCCCTTATTTTATTAGGGTGGGTGTGAACAACCTTCCCTCTGACCAAAGTTCTATAGTCATAGAATGCGGTTCCAGCTATCCTCTGCCTGTCCGTCTGCCATAGATTAGCATAGAATTCCTGAACCATGTTTCTTCCCACCTTTGTTTCAGGATTAGCTAGGACTTTCCAGCTCCTGTTTCGAATTTGCTCTTGGATCTCCGGATATTCATCTTCTTTCAGATCAAATTTAACTTCCGGGATCACTAACCTTAGACTCATCATTTTGTAAAAATGGTCTGAATGTTCTTTGGTTATGAACTTCCCTTGATTCCAAAGTGGTTTTGGAATGTTCTCTTTCTTGCCTCTTGAGTCGGTTTGTTTTCCCTTAGGAACCATGATCTTAGTGGGTATTGGTTTAGTGATCATGGATAAACACACCAAATTTAGAGGTTTGCTTATCCTCAAGCAAAAGAAAGGAAAGGAGAGGGAAAGAAGGAGAGCCAAGCGCAACTTGTGGAGGAGAGTGGGAGAGGCCGAACCAATATTTAAGGGGAAGGGGGGTGGGTTTCGAAAATTATTTAACAAAAGATATGACAGAAAAAGTGATTTGGAAAAGATAAGTATGATAGGAAAAGATGTGATCTAAAATTGAAAAGATATGAAAGATATTTGAAAAAGATGAATTTGGATTTTGAAAAAGATAATGTGAAGATTTGAAAAAGATATTGATGAGTTGAAAAGATTTTAGAAGGAAAAAAGATAGATTTGTTTTGAAAAGGATTTGAAAATAATTTGAAGAGGATTAAGAAAAAGGGTTTATGAATTAAGATACATTTGATATCTTTTGAAAAAGGATTTGAAAAATTAGGATTTGTAACATGTTTGTGCAAGAAATCATGAATTGAAACATAAAAAATGGAAAAAAATTTGAATTGAAAACGAAATTGCCTACTCCCCACAATCTTGGCGTTAAATGCCCAACTGCTGCATGTTTTGGGCGTTTAACGCCTAGTTGGTGCTTGTTTTGGGCGTTTAACGCCCAGCTGTTGCTTCTAGCTGGCGTTAACCGCCAGAAACCCCTTTGTTACTGGGTGTTTTTTCTGAACGCCTAGGATGCTGTAAATCTGGCGTTTAACACCCAGATGGCTATCTTTACTGGCTTTAAACGCCCAGTAGATGCTCCTTTTGAGCGTTTAACGCCCAGTTGTGCCTCTTACTGGTGTTTTCTTGCCAGTGAGCTCCTTTTTCCTGTTTTGTGCTCTGAATTCTTCTGTAACCCTGTGGACTTATGCAATTGATTCTTTACCTTGTTAATATTAAGCTCATATATTTTAAAAATAAACAAAATGAAAAATAACATAAAAAGTTTTGCTAATGGCTGGGTTGCCTCCCAGCAAGCGCTTCTTTATTGTCTTTAGCTGGACTTTGCTGAGCTTTTAATCTAGCCTCAGCCTTGAGCACTCTTGCTCAACATTGCCTTCAAGATAGTGCTTGATTCTCTGTCCATTAACAATGAACTTCTTATCAGAATCAATGTCTTGAAGCTCCACAAAACCATATGGTGATACACTTGTAATCACATATGGTCCCCTCCACCGGGATTTTAGTTTCCCGGGGAATAGCCTGAGCCTAGAGTTAAACAACAGAACCTTTTTTCTTGGTTCAAAGACTCTAGATGACAGCTTTCTATCATGCCACCTCTTTGATTTCTCTTTATAAAGCTTGGCATTTTCGAAAGCAGTAAGTCTGAATTCCTCTAGCTCATTCAGCTGGAGCAATCTTTTTTCTCCAGCTAATTTGGCATCAAAGTTTAGGAATCTGGTTGCCCAGTAGGCCTTATGTTCCAGTTCCACAGGCAGATGACAGGCCTTACCATACACAAGTTGGTATGGAGAGGTCCCTATAGGAGTCTTGAATGCTGTTCTGTAAGCCCACAGAGCATCATCCAAGCTTCTTGCCCAGTCCTTTCTACGGGTACTTACAGTCCGTTCCAGGATTTTTTTTAGTTCTCTGTTAGAAACTTCAGCTTGCCCATTTGTCTGTGGATGATATGGAGTCGCCACCTTGTGGCAAATCCCATACCGGACCATGGCAGAGTAAAGTTGTTTGTTGCAGAAGTGAGTGCCCCCATCACTGATTAGTACTCTAGGGACCCCAAACCTGCTGAAGATATGTTTCTGGAGGAACTTCAGCACTATTTTAGTATCATTGGTGGGTGTGGCAACGGCCTCTACCCATTTTGATACATAGTCGACTGCCACCAGAATATAAGTGTTTGAGTATGATGGTGGGAAAGGTCCCATGAAGTCAATTCCCCATACATCAAATAACTCAATCTCCAAGATTCTCTGTTGAGGCATGGCGTAATCATGAGGCAGATTACCAGCTCTTTGGCAACTGTCACAGTTACGTACAAACTCTCGGGAATCCTTATAGAGTGTAGGCCAGTAAAAGCCATATTGGAGGACCTTGGTGGCTGTTCGCTCACCTCTGAAATGGCCTCCATATTGTGATCCATGGCAATACCATAAGATCCTCTGTGCTTCTTCTCTAGGCACACACCTACGGATTATTCCGTCTGCACATCTCTTAAAGAAATAGGGTTCATCCGACAAGTAGCACTTTGCATCAGTAATTAATTTTTTCTTTTGTTGCCTGCTGTACTCCTTGGGTATGAACCTTGCAGCTTTATAGTTTGCAATATCTGCAAACCATGGTGTTTCCTGAATGGCAAACAAATGCTCATCCGGAAAGGTCTCAGAGATCTCAATAGAGGGGGGAAACTCTCCTTCTACTGGTTCTATCCGGGACAGATGATCAGCCACTCGGTTCTCTGTCCCTTTTCTATCTCTTATTTCTATATCAAACTCTTGCAGAAGCAACACCCATCTTATGAGCCTGGGTTTTGAATCCTGCTTTGTGAGTAGATATTTAAGAGCAGCATGGTCAGTATACACAATCACTTTTGATCCTACTAAGTATGATCTAAACTTGTCAATGGCATAAACCACTGCAAGCAATTCTTTTTCTGTGGTTGTGTAATTTTTCTGGGCATCATTTAAAACACGGCTAGCATAATAAATGACATGCAGAAGCTTGTCATGCCTCTGCCCCAGTACTGCACCAATGGCATGGTCACTGGCATCACACATTAGTTCAAACGATAATGTCCAGTCTGGTGCGAAAATAACTGGTGCTGTGACCAGCTTAGCTTTCAGTGTCTCAAACGCCTGCAGACACTCTGTGTCAAACACAAATGGCGTGTCAGCAGCTAGCAGATTACTCAGGGATTTTGCAATTTTTGAAAAATCCATTATAAACCTCCTGTAGAATCCTGCATGCCCCAGGAAGCTTCTGATTGCCTTAACATTAGCAGGTGGTGGTAATTTTTCAATTACTTCCACTTTAGCTTGATCCACCTCTATCCCCTTGTTTGAAATTTTATGCCCAAGGACAATTCCTTCAGTCACCATAAAGTGACATTTTTCCCAGTTTAAAACTAGGTTGGTCTCTTGGCATCTTTTCAGAACAAGTGCTAAATGGTCAAGGCAGGAGCTGAATGAGTCTCCAAATACTGAAAAGTCATCCATGAAGACTTCCAGAAATTTCTATACCATATCAGAGAAGATAGAGAGCATGCACCTCTGAAAGGTTGCAGGTGCATTACACAGACCAAAAGGCATTCTTTTGTAAGCAAACACTCCAGAAGGACATGTGAATGCTGTTTTCTCTTGGTCCTGAGGATCTACTGCAATTTGGTTGTAACCTGAATAGCCATCCAAAAAGCAGTAATATTCATGACCTGCTAGTCTCTCTAGCATCTGGTCTATGAATGGTAAAGAAAAATGATCCTTTCTGGTGGTTGTGTTGAGCCTTTTGCATTCAATACACATGCGCCACCCTGTAACTGTTCTTGTAGGAACCAGTTCATTTTTTTCATTATGAACCACTGTCAGGCCTCCCTTCTTGGGTACAACTTGAACAGGGCTCACCCAGGGGCTATCAGAAATAGGATAAATAATCCCAGCCTCCAGTAATTTTGTGACCTCTTTCTGCACTACTTCCTTCATGGCTAGATTTAGCCGCCTCTGTGGTTGAACCACTGGCTTAGCATCATCCTCCAATAGGATTTTGTGCATGCATCTAGCTAGGCTTATGCCCTTAAGGTCACTTATGGACCACCCAAGAGCTGTCTTGTGTGTCCTTAGCACTTGAATTAGTGCTTCCTCTTCCAGTGGATTTAAAGCAGAGCTTATGATCACTGGAAAGGTGTCACCTTCTCCCAGAAATGCATATTTCAGGGATGGTGGTAATGGCTTGAGCTCGGGTTTAGGTGGTTTCTCCTCTTCCTGAGGAAGTCTCAGAGGCTCTTTCAATTCCTCTGAACCCTCCAAATCAGGCTGAACATCTTTAAAGATGTCTTCCAGCTCTGATTTGAGACTCTCAGCCTTGTTGACCTCCTCTACCAAAGAGTCAATGAGATCAACTTTTATGCAGTCTTTTGATGTGTCTGGATGCTGCATGGCTTTGACAGCATTCAACTTAAACTCATCCTCATTGACTCTCAGGGTTACTTCCCCCTTTTGGACATCAATGAGAGTTCGTCCAGTTGCTAGGAAAGGTCCTCCTAGAATGAGAGTAGCACTTTTGTGCTCCTCCATTTCCAGCACTACAAAGTCAGTGGGAAAGGCGAACGGCCCAACCCTGACAATCATGTCCTCAATCACGCCTGATGGGTATTTAATGGAGCCATCAGTAAGTTGGAGACATATCCGGGTTGGTTTAACTTCTTCAGTTAAACCAAGCTTTCTGATAGTGGATGCAAGTATTAGGTTGATGCTTGCCCCAAGATCACATAAAGCTGTCTTGGTGCAATTACCCTCTAATATGCATGGTATCAGAAAGCTCCTGGGATCTTTAAGCTTTTCTGGAAAGCTTTTCAGAATGACTGCACTGCATTCTTCAGTGAGGAGAACTCTTTCAGTTTCTCTCCAATCCTTCTTATGACTCAAGATCTCTTTCATGAACTTGGCATAAGAAGGTATTTGCTCAAGTGCCTCTGCAAATGGAATCTTTATTTCAAGAGTCCTGAGATAATCTACAAAACGAGCAAATTGCTTATCCTGCTCCTTTTGGCGGAGTTTTTGAGGATAAGGTATCTTGGCTTTATATTCCTCAACCTTAGTTGCTGCAGGTTTATTTTCTACAGAGGTGGTTTGAGAAGCCTTTTTAGAGGGGTTGTTATCAGCACTTGTGTATGTCTAATCCCTCATTGGCATTTGAATGCCAGGGTTAGAAGCTAGATTGGCGTTGGACGCCAACTCCTTACTTGTTCCTGGCGTTTGAACGCCAGAACTGAGCTTCCATTGGGCGTTTGATGCCAACTCCTTGCTTGTTTCTGGCGTTTGAACGCCAGAGTTATTCCTCTCTGGGCTCTTACTATCCTCAGAGAGATTTTGAACAGCAGTTTGTTCATTTCTTGGCTTCCTGCTACCTTGAAGTGAGGTATTTAATGTTTTCCCACTTCTTAATTGAACTGTTTGGCACTCTTCTTTTATTTGTTTTGATAACTGTTGTTCTGTTTGCTTCAACTGTACCTCCATATTTATATTAGCCATTCTTGTGTCTTGTAGTATCTCCTTGAATTCGGCCAGCTGTTTTGTTAGAAAGTCTAATTGCTGATTGAATTCAGTAATTTGTTCTGCAGAACTAAGTTCAGCAGTTACTGTTTTAGCCTCTTCTTTCATAGAAGATTCACTATTTAAGTACAGATGCTAATTTCTGGCAACTGTATCAATAAGCTCTTGAGCCTCTTCAATTGTCTTTCTCATGTGTATAGATCCACTAGCTGAGTGATCTAGAGAAATTTGAGCTTTCTCTGTAAGCCCATAATAGAAGATGTCTAACTGCACCCATTCTGAAAACATTTCAGAGGGGCATTTTCTTAGCATCTCTCTGTATCTCTCCCAGGCATCATAAAGAGATTCATTATCTCCTTGTTTAAAGCCTTGGATGTCCAGCCTTAGCTGTGTCATCCGTTTTGGAGGGAAGTATTGATTCAGGAATTTTTCTGACAACTGTTTTCATGTCCTTATGCTAGCCTTAGGTTGGTTATTTAACCACCTCTTAGCTTGGTCTTTTACAGCAAATGGAAACAGTAATAATCTGTAGACAACTCTTATCATATACTGTGTCAGCAATTTGTAAAAACTATGCCAGAAACTCTGTAGGTTCTTCCTGTGGAAGACCGGAATACTGGCAACTTTGCTGCACCATGATAATGAGCTGAGGATTCAACTCAAAGCTACTGACTCCAATGGAGGGTATACAGATACTGCTCCCATATGAAGCAGTAGTGGGGTTAGCATATGACCCCATAGTCCTCTTGGACTGTTCATTTCCACTTAGGTCCATGATGGAGAAAAGGGAATTGATGTGATTTGCAATTAAAATATATTTTTATTTTTATTTTATAAAAAGAGAACGAATAAAATAAAGAAAATGAAATAAAATAACTAGAAATTAAATATAGATTTCGAAAATTAAGAATAAAAAATTTAAAACTAAAATAATTACTTAATTAAGGAGATTTGAAAAACTTTGGATATGATTTTGGAAAAAGATTTTAAATTTTGAAATAGAAATCTGAATTTTAAAAGCAATTTTCGAAAATTCACTTTAAAATAGAGAGAAAAGATATTTTTTTATTTTTGAATCTTAATGAGGAAAGAGAAAAACAATGAAATAGCACAAGATTTAAAATTTTTAGATCTAATGCTACTTGTTTTCGAAAATTTTGGATGGAAAACACCAAGGAACACCAAACTTAAAAATTTTAAGATCAAGACACAAGGAAAACTCAAGAACACCTTGAAGACTCACAAGAACAACAAGAACATGAAGAAAGAACACCAAACTTAAAATTTTTAGAAAATCACAATAAAATTTTTGAAAACTAAAGAAAAGCTAACAAGAAAACACCAAACTTAAAACTTGGCACAAGATTTGCTCAAAGAAAAATTATTTTTGAAAAAGTTTTTAAAGGAAGATTCTCAATTACCAAGAACATAAACACAACGCTCTAGCCAATTGAGTTATAAATTTAAAGTGTTTTAATATTGTATTTAATAAATAAAATTTTCTTTGGAAACTGATATCTTGAAAAAGCACAAGAAAAACAAGAAAAGACACAGAACACGAAAAACTAAAGATCAAACAAGGAAAATAAACAAGAACAACTTGAAGATCAAGAAAGAACAATGAACACTAATTCGAAAATTTTAAATGAAGATAAAAGAAAATGCAATTGACACCAAACTTAAAACATAAAACTAAACTTAAACAGAAAAACTCAATTATTAATAAAAAATAAAATTTTGAAAAAAAAATTTTGAAAAAGAAAATAAAGATTCTAAAATTTTAACAAGAACAATAATAAAAGAATCAAAGACAAAACACAGATTAATAAAGAAAAATAAAAAGATTTTTGAAAGATTTTTGAAAAGAAAGTAAAAGACTCTGACCCAAAAGACAAAATCTTCCTAATCTAAGCAACAAAATGAACCGTCAGTTGTTCAAACTCGAACAATCCCCGGCAACGGTACCAAAGACTTGGTGCACGAATTGTGAATCACACTTTCCACAACTCATACCACTAACCAGCAAGTGCACTGGGTCATCCAAGTAATACCTTACATGAGTAAGGGTCGAACCCCACGGAGATTGTTGGTTTGAAGCAATCTATGGTTACCTTGTAACTCTAAGTCAGGATATCAATTATATTTATCAGTTTGAATTGCGAAAAATAAAAGAGCATGAAATAAATACTTGTTCTGCAGTAATGGAGAATATGTTGGAGTTTTGGAGATGCTTTGTCTTCTGAATCTCTGCTTTCCCCCTGTCTTCTTCTTCACGCACGCAAGGTTCCTCCTATGGCAAGCTGTGTGTTGGTGGATCACCGTTGTCAATGGCTACCATCCGTCCTCTCAGTGAAAATGGTCCAAGTGCGCTGTCACCGCACGGCTAATCATCTGTCGGTTCTCACTCATGCTGGAATAGGATCCATTGATCCTTTTGCGTCTGTCACTACGCCAAACCCTTATGAGTTTGAAGCTCGTCACAGTCATTCAATCCCTGAATCCTACTCAGAATACCACAGACAAGGTTTAGACTTTCCGGATTCTCAAGAATGCCGCCAATAGATTCTAGCTTATACCACGAAGATTCTGATTAAGGAATCCAAGAGATATTCACTCAATCGAAGGTAGAACGGAGGTGGTTGTCAAGCACACGTTCATAGGTTGAGGATGATGATGAGTGTCACGAATCATCACATCCATCATATTGAAGTGCGAATGAACATCTTAGATAGAAACAAACGTGTTTGAATAGAAAACAGAAATAATTGCATTAATTCATCGATACACAACAGAGCTCCTCACCCCCACCAATGGAGTTTAGAGACTTATGCCATCAAAGAATACAAAGTTCAGATCTAAAAATGTCATGAGGTACAAAGTAAACCTCTAAAAGTTGTTTAAATACTAAACTAGTAACCTAGGTTTACAGAAAATGAATAAACTAAGATAGATGGTGCAGAAATCCACTTCTGGGAGCCACTTGGTGTGTGCTGGGGCTGAGACTTAAGCTTTACACGTGCCTAGGCTGTTTCTGGAGTTAAACGCCAGGTTGTACGCTGTTTTTGGCGTTTAACTCCAATTTGTAACCTGTTTCTGGCATTTAACGCCAGACCGTAACATGGAACTGGCGTTGAATGCCAGTTTACATTGTCTATCCTTGAGCAAAGTATGGACTATTATATATTTCTGGAAAGCCCTGGATGTCTACTTTCCAACGCAATTGAGAGCGCACCAATTGGACTCCTCTAGCTCTAGAAAATCCATTCCGAGTGCAGAGAGGTCAGAATCCAACAGCATCAGCAGTCCTTTTTCAGCCTGAATCAGATTTTTGCTCAGCTCCCTCAATTTCAGCCAGAAAATACCTGAAATTATAGAAAAACACACAACCTCATAGTAAAGTCCAGAAATATGAATTTTTCCTAGAAACTAATGAAAATATACTAAAAACTAACTAAAGCATACTAAAAACTACATGAAATTAACCCCAAAAAGCATATAAAATATCCGCTCATCAGATTTACTTTCAGTTTTAGTTATTTTCTTTCCTTTATCCCTTACCCATATTTTGTGTTTTCATCATTGTTTACAATCCAGTTCACTAACCCACTAACTGTTTGATATATTGCATCACTCAAACTAACAACCATTCTAACAAGAGTAATTTTTTCATTCATTTCCTTTCTTGCTTTTTTCTTTGTTGGTTGTATGACAGGTAGAAGAAGCGGGGCTTCAACTTCCTGTGATTCTGAACCTGAGAGGACCTTCCTTAGACTAAGGAGGGAAGCAAGAGTGAAGAGAGTCGTTGGTACTGAGGAAGAGGAAGAGTATTTTGAACCAGATATGGAGGAGAATATGGAGAACCACCATGAAAAAGAGGCTCACAACCATGCCAGAGAAGGTCCAGTGAATCAAGCTGGGCAAGAGAGAAGAGTTCTTGGCTCTTATATCAATCCAAACCCAGAAAACTGTGGAAGTAGCATCCAAAAGCCAACCATACATGCCAATAATTTTGAACTAAAACCCCAGCTCATCACCCTAGTCTAGAACAACTGTGCATTCAGAGGAAGTGCCCAAGAAGACCACAATCAACATCTTACCACCTTCCAAAGGATATGTGATACTATGAAGTCTAATGGTGTTCATCCTGACACTTATAGGCTGCTTCTGTTTCCCTTTTCACTCAAGGATAAGGCATCCAAATGGCTGGAGTCTTTTCCGAAGGAGAGTTTAACAACCTGGGAAGATGTGGTAAACAAATTCTTGACGAGATTCTATCCTCCTCAAAGAATCAACAGCTTGAGAGCTGAGGTGTAAACCTTCAGGCAACAAGATGGTGAAACTCTCTATGAAGCATGGAAGAGGTTTAAAGACTTAACAAGAAGGTGCCCGCCAGATATGTTCAATGAATGGATGCAGTTACACATTTTCTATGAGGGTCTTTCTTATGAATCAAAGAAGGCAATAGACCACTCATCCAGGGGATCTCTGAACAAGAAGAAGACTATTGAAGAAGCCATAGATGTCATCGAGACTGTAGCTGAGAATGACTACTTCTATACTTCTGAAAAGGGCAACAGTCGAGGAGTAATGGAGCTGAATAACATGGATGCGCTGCTGGCTCAAAACAAGATGATCACCAAGCAGCTGGCTAACCTTACCAAGAAGATGGAAAGTAACCAAGTGGCAGCAGTCAACACATCATCAGCAGCTCAAGAGGGAGCAAACACAGAGGAAGAAGGTGACCGGGAACAAGCCAACTATATTGGAAACTCACCTAGGCAGACCCATGATCCATACTCCAAAACTTATAATCCTGGTTGGAAGAATCACCCAAACTTTGGGTAGGAAAATCTACAGGATCAAGGCCAAGATCAGAAACGTCACAATCCCAACCACAATGTAACTCACCAACATTTCACACAGAGATCATATCAGCACCCATCCAACAATACCTCCCAACATCCATATCAAAACCAAAATGGCCCTTCTCATCCCTCCAATCTCAACCCACCATCACCATCCGAAGATAGACTCTCAAAGATTGAGACTCTACTTGAAGGCATATGCAAGGAAATCCAAGACAACAAGGTATTCAAGGAGGAGGTGCGAGCCAATATCAAAAACCAGGGAGACACCATCAAGAGGCTGGAATTTTAAGTGGGATACCTCTCTGAGAAGATTCCCAAACCTACTGACAGCTTCCCAAGTGACACAGAGAAAAATCCGAGAGGTGAAGCAAAGAAAGTAAAATGGGAAGAATGCAAAATGGTCACTATAAGTGATAAGGGGACTGAGGAAAAGCTAAACAAACCCTTAGAACACTCTAGAGATATTTCAATAGAGAAGCAAGAAGAGGGTAACCAAGAAATCAAAACCACACAGAAGGAGATTCTGAACCCCTATTCACCGTTTCCCCAAAGACTCAAGGATGGTGTAGAAAAGAGAGTGTACTCAAAGTTCCTCGACATGTTTGCATCTCTCCATGTAAACATACCATTCATCAAAGTTCTCCAACAAATACCCTCATACATTAAGTGTATGAAAGAGCTGCTAACCAAGAAAAGTTCACTCAAGGAGGGCAAACAATAGTGATGAATAAGGAGTGCAGTACTCTCATTCAAACAGAGTTGCCTATAAAAAGGAAGGACCCAGGGAGTTTTCACATCCCTTGTGCTATAGGAGAAACAAGGATTGATAAAGGACTCTGTGACCTGGAAGCAAGCATCAACCTAATGCCTCTATCCCTCATGAAGAAGCTTCAGATCAATGAGCTAATACCCACAGACGTAGTCATCAAGCTAACTGACAAAACTCAAAAACAAGCAGTAGGAGTGGTTGAAAACGTGTTGGTAAAGGTTGGGAACTACTTTCTGCCCATAGACTTTGTCATCTTGGAGATGGAAGAGAGTTACCTTCATTCAATCATATTGGGAAAACCATTCCTGGCCACAGCCAGGGCACTTATAGATGTGGAGTGAGGAGAGCTAATATTGAGGATACATGATGAACAACTTACCTTCAATGTCTTCAAACCCTCACAAGAAGCAGATCAAGAAAACAAGGAATCAAGGGGAGATCACAATAAGGCACTGGTGGAAGAAACAAGCACTGAAGCACAAACAATAACCCTGGGAATCCCTTTGGTTGACGAACAACACAAGCAGAAGGCACAACAGCTAAAGGAAACCCAAGAGGAGCTAAACCCACCAGAGTCATATGAGACCAGCAACAAAATCTCCCTTGGAAAAGAAGCCACAAGGAGCAGGAGAGCATTGAAAGAAGCAAGGAAGAAGGCACCAAGGGGATGGAGGAACAAGAAAATCCCTACAGAGGACTTCTCTCCAGGGGATAAAGTAATCTCTGCTCATTTCCCAGCTATTCCACCTCATCTACCCACCATTCCATCTCAGCTGCCTAAAGTTTTCACCATTAGTAGAATTCTCTCCTTGGAACATGTGGAGGTTTTTAATGAAGTCAACGGAGATAGATTCACTGCGATAGGGGAAGATTTGAAGCATTACCAACCACCCTGACAAAAGCAAAACGTCAAGCTAATGACATTAAAGAAGTGCTTCATGGGAGACAACCCGTGTTTTATATGTTTTATATCCTTTCAGTTTCTTTTTAGGATGTTTAAAGTAGTTAATAAAGCAAGGTTCATGAATTCCAAATCAACTTCGACAGACACTTAAATGAATCCTTATATGCAACATATAGTGAACAACAAGTTTGGTTTTCAAGGCACACTAAGAGGACATAAATGCAATTCATATTGTGTTACTCTTAGAGTCTTGAACAACTCTTTTTACACCACATGGCCACAAACTAAGTTTGGTGTCACCAATGTTGCATACATGGACAATTAATCAGTCAGTTGGGTTGTATTCATGAATAGCACTTAGTTAGTTAAAAACAAAAAAAAATTAAAAAGTAGTTATTCCACTTTGTAATTCTTGCCGCCACTATCCACAACTCATTAATTATATTCCTTTTATCCTGTAGGAGAAATGAAGGGAAGATTGGATGGAATTGATGGGACAAATGAAGAAGAGGGTTCGGCCACTTCACAAGGGGGTTTATACACATGACTTCAAAGGGAATGCATTGGGAAATGTTGCCATGCAACATTGGAAGAATGAACCCCTTGAAAACCGAACCAACTCCATCATAAAAGTAGTGATCCTGGTGCTCATTTCATGCCAAACCCCAACTGTCCACCATTGGTTCTTACCATCAATCCACACCTTTCAATCACCCATCATCTTCCTATATAAATAACCCCCACTATATACCCCTCTATATTCAAATGCCCTTTCATTTCATTCTTTTATCTTTCGAACACACACACCCAACACTTCTTCCTTCATCCAAACACAATCCCATAACTACACCCTATCTTAACCAGCCGAATTCCATCATCAATCCATAATTCTTAACACCTTCACGTTCTAACTTCTACTCATGGCATCATCAAGCTCCAAGAGGCGAAAGGGAAAGGAATCGGTGGAGAGCATCCCTTTTGATGAAGGGAGGTTCAAGACCGCCTTCCATGAGCTTCAATTTGAACGGATAAAGCACAAGAAAATACTGCCAGAATTGATATTCCAGTTCAACGATGATGAATGCCCATAAATTAAAGAGAATATTGAACAAAGGGGTTGGCAAGAGCTCACGAACCCAGACACAAAGATAAATGTAAATCTCATCAAGGAGTTCTATGCCAATGTGGCCAGAGAAGATACCACCAAGGCCCCTACCTTCAGTAGCTATGTGAGAGGAATAGAGGTGGACTTCAGTCCCAATGCCATAATGAGGACTCTTCATCTGAGATCAAAACCCTCTGACAAGCCCAGTTATCAAGCAAGAATAAGTAATGGCCCCGACAATGATGAGCTTGAAGAAATTGTGAACGATATGTGTGTTATAGGATCAGATTGGGAAAGGTATTCGGATAAGAGGACATGGTTCATTAGAAGAGGAGATCTCATCCCAGAAGCCAAGGGATGGTTTGAGCTCGTGAGAAGATCTATCCTTCCAGCCTCAAACAATTCTGAGGTCAACATTGCTCGAGCTACTATGGTACATTGCATCATGAGGGGTGGAGACATCAATGTACATGAAATTATAGCTGAGGGGATCCAAGAAGCAACCGAAAAGATTGATCCAAGTGCTCGGCTTTGGTACCCCAGTACCATCCTAAAACTATGTATGAAAGACAAGGTAGTCTTCGAAGATAGCAATCCAAATTGGATAAACCCTGGAAGGTTAGTTACGCTTCAGCGCATAACATATGTAGCACCTGCTCAACAACAGAGAAGGCCTCAGATAAGGAAAAGAATATCACAAGAAGAACCTCAACAAATAGAATACCAGCAAGAAGAGCAATACGATCCAACCAACATAAATTTGGTTCACATTCAAGGAGCCATTGAGGATTTGGCAAGGAGATATATGGAAGGACAAGAGCAAAAACTATACTTTCAATCCCAAAGGATGGATCATCAGGAAGAACTACTTGTTAATTGGATGAATCAACAAGGAGAGTGGCAGAAACAACAAATGGAACAGCAACAGGAACACTACTCCCAACTCACTCAAGCCATCAATCAAGTGACTGAAAGGCAAGAGCATCAAGATAAACGCCTCCAAGAACTCAACCAACTTCAGCTAGCTTAGATGAAAGCCTTCAACGAGTTCAGCGTGCTTAATGAAGGACGGCAACTACACAGGGAAGAATTCAACATAAACACTCAGGCCAAGTTGACCTATAGGGCTGGACATATGCATAACTTGCACTCGGTGATCCCAAGATATGATACAGTCCAAAAAGACCTAACAGAGCAAGAAGAAGGGAAGGTGAAACAACAGAAGGAAACATTGAAGAAGAAGATGGAAGATGCTGGCTTCTGGAAAAAGTTTATCGGAAAGCGCAAAGGAAATGGGGGCTCAAGCACTCAAGAAGGACATAAAGAGGACTTTCACTGTGAACGGACAAAAGCTCAAGCACTACATGGGCAACATGGGGGAGAGCCCCAAAATGAAGTATCATCTCAACTAAGGGAGAAATAATCGTCAAGCTAGCGACGCTAAAAGAGCGCTTCGTTGGGAGGCAACCCAACCCAAGGTAGTTTTCTTTTCATGAGTATTTCAATAAAGATTACAAGTAGTTTTCCCTGTATTGTGAAGAGCTGAGTTTGGTGTTCCACACCAAAATAATCCAATGGTGAATACGTAATTCTAAGTTTGGTGTCCCACCAAAAACTTCAGTTAGAATCACACTACACCCCTTTCAATGACAAGCTACTAGCTCCAACCAATCAGGGAAACTACTTAACAATAGTTTAGTGTCTAGTTCATAGTCGTTTTCTTAATAAAAGCACATGAGGTTCTCAGCATGTATCTGAGCTGTTGCATTAGGCAAGGAACTAAGTTTGTTGTTCACACACCAAATTAAGTTCAGAAATTCACGAGCATACATGCATGCTAACTATTTCTCAAGTGCTTTGGGAACAAGAAACTTCCAATAACTTTGTAGGAATTCAATCAATCTTCAAAAAAAAAAATGGTGCACCATCATCCAAGGAAACGAAGAAGGATGCAAAAGCTATGGATGATGACAATAAAGGGAGAGCTAGAAGTCACCACCAAAAGGTTGTGTTGTTACTTAATTCAATCTGCTTTAAGTTACTAGAATTTAGTGTTTATTTTCTTTGCCTAAGCATATGTGTGCTAGTCTAAGTTCCCTCTTGTCATTTTCATCTTGCTTAAATGTATGCTTGTCCTTTAAGTTAAATAAAAGAAAATGTTATGAAAAACCAGAGTGGGGTTCATCTTGTGGAGTAAGTTCTTAATGTTGGTGGTGTAGTCATTGATTAGCTAAGTTGGTTCACCAACAAGGTACACAGGCAACTACATGTTCTGAATCCTATGCTTGAAGCATATTCTATGAGACTAGTTCAATAACAAGATCCTAATAAGAAAAAGAAAAAGAACAGTGAGAATGGGAAAAAGAAAGAAAAAGAATAAGAAATAAGGCTAGGCACCAAGGGTTTAAATCTTGAGGGATGTGTTTGTGGTATTCTTGTACCAAGGATCTGCTTGGATGAATAAGTTCTTAGGAGAGCTTCATCACTTGGTAACTTAGGTTAACTAATCCGGGATTATCAACTGAAAATCCACTATCAAGAGCAACCTTGCTACAGAACACTTAGTAATCCAAAGAGGTGCTGGACACCAAGGCCTCAAGGAAAGAAAATAACAAACCATATGCTTGTGGTGTGCATGTATGGGGGAGAGAGACTTGAGGAAGTAAGTCCTTAGGGGTGTTTCAACACCTAGCACCTTGAACCAACTGGTTCGGGAGTGTTGGCTGAAAGCTTATTTTAAAGAGTCACCCCCTCACAGAGCACTTAGCCTAAGAAATGCAATAAACCCTGAAAAGAAGGGGGATATCAAGGAATAAGGATCTCATAGGATGCAATCAAGCAAGTATTCAAGAGCATGATAGGAACCTGAAAACCAGTAAAGGAATGAACCTAAGTTGCTATGCATGAAACCCCATAACCAAAGAACTTTACTTCTGTAATAAGAACTTGCTTCTCTTGTTTTCATTCATCATTCTTATGTTTCAGTACTTGCTTAGGGACAAGCAAGCTTTAAGTTTGGTGTTGTGATGCCAGGGCATTTTGGCCAGTTTCACTGACCTTTTTCTTTACTCTTTTAGGATAGTTTCATGCAATTTTTTAGTAAATAAGCAAGTTTTGGGTAAATATACACTTACATCTTGATTCAAGCAAACATTGTGAACTTTACATGATTTCATGAGAATTATTCATGAATTGAATGATAATATGGATGATGCATGATCTCATGACTTGAAACAAAGCTTTGATGCACCTTGTTTGTTTGATTTCAGGACAAAGGGAGCAAAGAAGAGCCACGTTAGGAGCCACGTTAGTCTCACTAACGTGACCACTAACGTGGAAATGGAGCAAGCTTGCAACGTTAGTGGAAAAAGTTACCACTAATAACGCCCTCGAATGCCATCATAGCCCACGTTAGTTGCCACGTTAGTTACACTAACATGGGAACTAACGTGGAAGGAAGGGAAGCTCCAACGTTAGTGGTGAAAGTGATCACCACTAACGCCACACTAAGCCACGTTAAGAGCCACGTTAATCCAATTAACGTGGAGTAAAGAGGGATCGCAAGCGTTAGCGATACTCACCTTTGTCACTAACGCTAGGCCAAGGTTAGATTACCTACGTTAGTGGTCACGTTAAGACCACTAACGTGAAGGGTAACATGGAGCAATGAATGATAGGCCAATGTTAGTGACACTCACCTTTGTCACTAATGTTGGAGATGGCAAGCATACCCACGTTAGTTACACTAACGTGGGAAAGAGTGGCACTTTGAAACTTTAGTGACAAAGGTGATTGTCACTAACGTTCTCGAAGCTTGGGCATGCCCACGTTAAGGGCCACGTTAGTTACACTAATGTGGACTATTAACGTGGAAGAAATGGATAAGAAGCAACGTTATTGGTAAAGGTGAGTGCCAATAACGTTTGCGAAGTGCTAAGAGGCCACGTTAGTGGTCACGTTAGTGCCACTAACGTTGAAGTTAACGTGGATCATTTAGTTTGGAACGTTAGTGACAAAGTTATCGTCACTAACGCTCTCGAACCCAAATTTACACTTAACGTTAACGCCACTAACGTCCTAACTAACTTCCTATCATGCCTAACTCACACTTTCTTTGCAAGCAAAGCTAAGCCCACTAGAGACTGTAACTGCTTCAACTGAAGATCAAAGGCCCATATCCAAGACTTGAAGAGCTAACTAGAAGATCTGAAGAGGAGTATATATAGGGTTAGTTTTGAATTGAAAAGGGGATCTGAAACTTGAGAACTATACTCTGTATATTTTACTTTCTCTGCAACTTCTAGTTATTTTTCAGAATGTACTTTTCATTTTTACTTTCCATTTCCAGAGCTATGAACAACTAAACCCCTTTTCATTGGGTTAGGGAGCTCTGTTGTAATTTGATGGATCAATAATAGTTTTCATTCTTCTTTATCTTTCTTTTCTCTTGATTTTACTAGAAAGCTTTCGTTCTTCATCCAATTGGTTAGCTATCTTGGAAGAGAAGCTCTCCATAATTGGATCTCCTCGAAACCTTGGAAGAGGAATAAGGACATCATGCTAGAATTGCTTTCTCATGCTGGACCAAATTGGGGTTTGGATGAATATAGTGACATATAATCCTACCAATACTTTGGTTTGGGAATGCATGTGGTATAACCAGTGACCATACTTCATCTCTTCCCATGAGCAATTAAATCAAGGAATTGGGCAATTGTTCAAGCTTAAAGAGATTGGGTTGCCAAGGAGATCAATGAATGCATTGATTGAGGAAGAGATGAGAATAAACTTGATCCGGAGAATGCAACATCTCCTAAGCCCAATGAATCCCCCATTTCTGATCTTACCTATTCTCTTTATTTTCTGCCATTTACTTTTCTGCTCATCTTCCCAAATCCCCATTTAAGATTCTGCAATTTACTTTATGCCATTTACATTCTGCCATTTACTTCCAGCATTTATATTTTCTGTTATTTACTTTCTCGCCATTTAATTTTCTGCAATTCCTCAATTCAATTTTTGCTTAGCTCAACTAGAACATTCCTCTAATTAAAGTTGCTTGACCAATCAATCCTTGTGGGATTCGACCTCACTCTATTGTGAGTTTTTACTTGACGACAATTCGGTATACTTGCCGAGGGAAATTTGTTGAGAGACAAGTTTCCGTGCATCAGAAGGCTTATTTGAATCAGTTGCACATCTCAAGTACATTCAGGATTGAAATTCAGAGGGTCCAACAGAATGAGCAAGAGCTTCAGAGAATGTTACAGCTGATTCGAAAAAAAAGGCAAGGAGAGGTCACCAAGGATGAAGAAGGTGTATGGAGATATAAGGGGAGGATTTGTGTGCCGGACGTTGGGAGTTTGAGACAAGAGTTGTTGACAGAGGCTCATACGAGCAGATTCTCTATTCATCCTGGAACCACAAAGATGTTGGTGCACGAATCCCCACACTTCATACAAATGAACCAGCAAGTGCACTGGGTCGTCCAAGTAATACCTGAGCGAGTCAGGATCGATCCCACGAGGATTGTGGTTTGAAGTAAGCTATGGTTATCTTGCAGATCTTAGTCAAGTGAGTAAGAGATATTGGTAAGTTGTTTAATTGCATAAATGGAATAATGAGATCTGAACTAGGTTGACTTGTTTACAATGATAAGAAGATGGTTAAGGCTTGGAAATGCTTTGTCCTTCTGGATTAACTCTGGTATTACTGTCTTCTTCAATTGTGAATGATTTCTTCTATGGCAGGTTGTATGTGATTGTCGCCGGTTGAGAGGTCGCCAATGCTCCTCCAGATCAGAACCCCAGGGTTAGTGTGGATCCATTCTGATTGAGGGTGAAGCTCCTGCAGTCCATTCTCCTTAATGATCCTACTCAAAACGCCACAGACAAGGTCGGATCTTCCGGATCAGAGAATGATGCGCCTTTGGGTTCTAGCCTCTACCACAGAGACCCTAATCTCCCCATACCTCGGTTTAATTGGTGTCTCGAGGAGTCCCCAACGAAGTCGTGGATTAGCCGTCTGATGAGCGCATAATTTATACGCTTTTTGGCATTGTTTTTAGTAGGATCTAGTTACTTTTAGGGATGTTTTTATTAGTTTTTATGTTAAATTCACATTTCTGGACTTTACTATGAGTTTGTGTGTTTTTCTGTGATTTCAAGTATTTTCTGGCTGAAATTGAGGGACTTGAGCAAAAATCAGATTCAGAGGTTGAAGAAGGACAGCTGATGCTGTTGGATTCTGACCTTCCTGCACTCAAAGTGGATTTTCTGGAGCTACATAACTCCACATGGTGTGCTCGCAACGGCGTTGGAAAGTAGACATCCAGGGCTTTCCAGAAATATATAATAGTACATACTTTGCTCAAGTTTAGATGACACAAAAGGGCGTTGAACGCCAGTTCTACGCTGCAGTCTGGAGTTAAACGCCAGAAACACGTCACGAACCAGAGTTGAACGCCAAAAACACGTTACAACTTGGTGTTCAACTCCAAGAATGACCTCTCCACGTGTAAACTTCAAGCTCAGCCCAAGCACACACCAAATGGGCCCCGGAAGTGGATTTCTGCATCAATTACTTACTTCTGTAAACCCTAGTAGCTAGTCTAGTATAAATAGGACCTTTTACTATTGTATTTTAATCTTTTGATTACCTTTTGATCTTCGGATCATCTTGGGATGTCTAGTTCTTAGATCATGGGGGCTGGCCATTCGGCCATGCCTGAACCTTTCACTTATGTATTTTTCAAGGGTAGAGTTTCTGCACTCCATAGATTAAGGTGTGGAGCTCTGCTGTTCCTCATGATTTAATGCAAAGTACTACTGTTTTATATTCAATTCAACTTATTCCGATTCTAAGATATCCATTCGCACCCAAGAACATGATGAATGTGATGATTATGTGACGCTCATCATCATTCTCACTTATGAATGCGTGCCTGACAAACACTTCCGTTCTACATGCAAACAAGCTAGAATGAGTATCTCTTAGATATCTAATACAGGGGACCGAGTTCGAGATATTAGAATCTTCGTGGTATAAGTTAGAACCCATGGATGGCCATTCTTGAGATCCGAAAAGTCTAAACCTTGTCTGTGGTATTCCGAGTAGGATCTGGGAAGGGATGGTTGTGACGAACTTCAAACTCGCGAGCGATCGGTGTAGTGACAGACTCAAAAGGAGGGTGAACCCTATTCCAGTATGATCGAGAACCTCCAGATGATTAGTCGTGCCATGACAGAGCATTTGGACCTTTTTCACAGAGAGGATGGGATGTAGCCATTGACAACGGTGATGCCCTATATAAAGCTTGCCATGGAAAGGAGTAGGATTCGTTGGATGAAGACAGCAGGAAAGCAGAGGTTCAGAGGAACGAAAGCATCTCTATACGCTTATCTGAAATTCTCACCAATAATTTACATAAGTATTTCTATCTTTATTTTCTGTTTATTTATTATTATTATTCGAAAACTCCATAACCATTTGATATCCGCCTAACTGAGATTTACAAGGTGACCATAGCTTGCTTCAAGCCGACAATCTCCGTGGGATCGACCCTTACTCACATAAGGTTTTATTACTTGGACGACCCAGTGCACTTGCTGGTTAGTTGTATCGAAGTTGTGACAAATCATGAATTAAGATTAGAGCACCAAGTTTTTGGAGCCATCACCAGGGATCACAATTTCGTGCACCAAGTTTTTGGCGCTGTTGCCAGAGGCTGTTCGAGTTTTCGGCAAGTTTTTGGTCCGGTAACATCAGTGCCAAGTTTGATCCAGCAACAACACCAAGTTTTTTGCGCCGTTGCCAGAGATTGTTCGAGTTTGGACAACTGACGGTTCATCTTGTTGCTCAGATTAGGTAATTTTCTTTTTGTTTTATTTTCAAAAATTTTTCAAAAATCTTTCAAAAAAAATTTCTCATCTGTTTTCGAAAATTATTCTAAATTTTTAAGAATGAATTCTAGTGTTTCATGAAGCATGTTGAAGCCTGGCTGGCTGTAAAGCCATGTCTAATTCTTTTGGACTGTGGCTTCCAACCATCAGCATAGAGGCAAGTTAATTGGAATATCAGCTGTTGCATGCCTGATTTATATCCTAAAGCTGGCTGGCTATTAAGCCATGCCCAACCCTTGGATTGGAGCTTTAGGCCAACATTGAAAGATTCCTGGGATTCTTATTAAAAATTTTAAATTTCTTATTTTCTTTTTCCTATATGTTTTCGAAAAAAATTTAAAAGAAAATACAAAAAAAAATCATAAAATCATAAAAAAAAATATTTTGTGTTTTTTGTTTGAGTCTTGAGTCAATTTTTAAGTTTGGTGTCAATTGCATTTTTTCTAAAAATTTATGCATTTTTCGAAAATTCATGCATTCATAGTGTTCTTCATGATCTTCAAGTTGTTCTTGGTAAGTCTTCTTGTTTGATCTTAATGTTTTCTTATTTTGTGTCTTTTCTTGTTTTGCATACGCATTTTTCGTTTGTTAGAGTCCAAGCATTAAAGATTTCTAAGTTTGGTTTCTTGCATGTTTTCTTTGCATAAAAAATTTTTCAAAAATATGTTCTTGATGTTCATCATGATCTTCAAAGTGTTCTTGGTGTTCATCTTGACATTCATAGTGTTCTTGCATGCATCATGTGTTTTGATTCATAATTTTCATGTTGTGAGTCATTTTTTTTGTTTTTCTCTTTCATCATTAAAAATTCAAAAATAAAAAAAATATCTTTCCTTTTTTCTCTCATAAATTTCGAAAATTTGGATTGACTTTTTCAAACATTTTTAAAATTTAGTTGTTTCTTATGAGTCAAATCAAATCTTCAATCTTATCTTTTTCAAAATCTTTTTCAAAAATCATATCTTTTTCATTTTTCTTATTTATTTTCGAAAATTTTAAAAAATATTTTTCAAAAATCTTTTTCTTAATTTTATATCATATTTTCGAAAATATCATCAACAATTAATGTTTTGATTCAAAAATTTCAAGTTTGTTACTTACTTGTTAAGAAAGATTCAAACTTTAAGTTCTAGAATCATATCTTGTGATTTCTTGTGAATCAAGTCATTAATTGTGATTTTAAAAATCAAATCTTTTTCAAAACTAATTTCAATCATATCTTTTCAAAAATATCTTTTTATCTTATCTTTTTCAAAATCATATCTTTTTAATCATAACTTTTCATATCATATCTTTTTCAAATATCTTTTCTAACTTTTTATCTTCTTATCTTTTAAAAAAAAATTGATTTTCAAAATTGTTTCTTATCTCTTTCAAAACTACCTAACTAACTATCCCTCTCTAATTTTTGAAAATACCTCCCTCTTTTTCAAAATTTCTTTTTAATTAACTAATTATTTTAATTTTTTATTCTAATTTTATTTCTTTCCTAATTTTCAAAAATTACTAACCTTTTTCAAAAACTATTTCCGAAATTTAACTTTAAATTTTAATTTTTAATTTTCGAAAATCCTCTCACCTCTCATCTCCTTCTATTTATTCATTCGTCTACTAACATTTCTCCTTACCCAAAATTCGAACCCCTTCTTCTCTTCTGAGTTCGAATTTTTCTCTTCTTCACTCTCTTTCTTCTTTTCTTCTACTCACACAAGGGAACCTCTATACTGTGGTAAAAAGGATCCCTATTATTATTTTCTGTTCCCCTCTTTTTCATATGAGTAGGAGCAAGGACAAGAACATTCTTGTTGAAGCAGACCCTGAACCTGAAAGGACTCTGAAGAAGAAACTAAGAGAAGCTAAAATACAACAATCCAGAGACAACCTTACAGGAATTTTCGAATAGGAAGAGGAGATGGCAGCCGAAAATAATAATAATGCAAGGAGGATGCTTGGTGACTTTACTGCACCTAATTCTAATTTACATGGAAGAAGCATCTCCATTCCTGCCATTGGAGCAAACAATTTTGAGCTGAAACCTCAATTAGTTTCTCTGATGCAGCAGAACTGCAAGTTTCATGGACTTCCATCTGAAGATCCTTTTCAGTTCTTAACTGAATTCTTGCAAATACGTGATACTGTTAAGACTAATGGAGTAGATCCTGAAGTCTACAGGCTCATACTTTTCCCATTTTCTGTAAGAGACAGAGCTAGAGTGTGGTTGGACTCTCAACCCAAAGATAGCCTGAACTCTTGGGATAAGCTGGTCACAGCTTTCTTAACCAAGTTCTTTCCTCCTCAAAAGCTGAGTAAGCTTAGAGTGGATGTTCAAACCTTCAGACAGAAAGAAGGTGAATCCCTCTATGAAGCTTGGGAGAGATACAAGCAACTGACCAAAAAGTATCCTTCTGACATGCTTTCAGAGTGGACCATCCTGGATATATTCTATGATGGTCTGTCTGAATTAGCTAAGATGTCATTGGATACTTCTGTAGGTGGATCCATTCACCTAAAGAAAACGCCTACAGAAGCTCAAGAACTCATTGACATGGTTGCTAATAACCAGTTCATGTACACTTCTGGGAGGAATCCTGTGAGTAATGGGACGCCTCAGAAGAAGGGAGTTCTTGAAATTGATACTCTGAATGCCATATTGGCTCAGAATAAAATATTAACTCAGCAAGTCAATATGATTTCTCAGAGTCTGAATGGAATGCAAGCCGCATCCAACAGTACTCAAGAGGCATCTTCTGAAGAAGAAGCCTATGATCTTGAGAACCCTACAATAGCAGAGGTAAATTATATGGGTGAACCTTATGGGAACACCTATAACCCCTCATGGAGAAATCATCCAAATCTCTCATGGAAGGATCAACAAAAGCCTCAACAAGGCTTTAATAATGGTGGAAGAAATAGGTTTAGCAATAGCAAGCCTTTTCCATCATCCACTCAGCAACAGACAGAGAACTCTGAACAAAATACCTCTAATTTAGCAAACTTAGTCTCTGATCTATCTAAGGCCACTATGAGTTTCATGAATGAAACAAGGTCCTCCATTAGAAATTTGGAGGCACAAGTGGGCCAGCTGAGTAAGAAGATCATTGAAACCCCTCATAGTGCTCTCCCAAGCAATACAGAAGAAAATCCAAAAGGAGAGTGCAAGGCCATTGAATTGACCATCATAGCCGAACCCACAAGAGAGGAAGAGGACGTGAATCCCAGTAACGAAGACCTACTGGGACGTCCAGTGATCAATAAGGAGTTTCTCTCTGAGGAACCAAAGGAATCTGAGACTCATTTAGAGACCATAGAGATTCCATTGAACCCCCTTATGCCATTCATGAGCTCTGAAGAGTATTCCTCTTCTGAAGAGAATGAGGATGTTACTGAAGAGCAAGTTGCCAAGTTCCTTGGTGCAATCATGAAGCTGAATGCCAATTTATTTGGTAATCAGACTTGGGGAAATGAACCTCCCCTATTCACCAATGAACAAAATGCATTGGATCAACTGAGATTGCCTCAGAAGAAACAGGATCCTGGGAAGTTCCTAATACCTTGTACCATAGGCACCATGACCTTTGAGAAGGCTCTATGTGACCTTGGGTCAGGAATAAACCTCATGCCACTCTCTGTAATGGAGAAACTGGGAATCTTTGAGGTACAAGCTGCTAGAATCTCATTAGAGATGGCAGACAATTCCAGAAAACAGGCTTATGGACACGTTGAAGACATGCTAGTAAAGGTTGAAGGCCTTTACATCCCTGCTGATTTCATAATCCTAGATACTGGGAAGGATGAGGATGAATCCATCATCCTTGGAAGACCCTTCCTAGCCACAGCAAGAGCTGTGATTGATGTGGACAAGGGAGAATTGATCCTTCAACTAAATGAGGATAACCTTGTGTTTAAAACTCAAGAATCTCTCTCTGTAACCATGAAGAGGAAGCATGAAAAGCTTCTCTCACTGCAAAGTCAACCAGATCCCCCACAGTCAAACTCTAAGTTTGGTGTTGGGAGTCTATAAAATTGACCTGATCACCTGTGTGGCTCCATGAGAGCCCACTGTCAAGCTATTGACATTAAAGAAGCGCTTGTTGGGAGGCAACCCAATTTTTATTTATCTAATTTTATTTTTATTTTATTGTTCTTTCATGTTTTATTAGGTTCATGATCATGTGGAGTCACAAAATAAATACAAAAATTAAAAACAGAATCAAAAACAGCAGAAGAAAAATTACACCCTGGAAGAAGGGCTTACTGGCATTTAAATGCCAGTAAGGAGCATCTGGCTGGCGTTCAACGCCAGAACAGAGCATGGATCTGGCGTTGAACACCCAAAACAAGCAGAATCCTGGCGTTCAGACGCCAGGAGTGCACACTGAGGAAAGCTGGTGCTGAACGCCAGAAACAAGCATAGATCTGGCGTTCAACGCCAGAAACATACTGCATCTGGGCGTTGAACGCCCAGAACAAGCACCAATTCGGCGTTTAAACGCCAGAATTGCATGCAAAGGCATTTTACATGCCTAATTGGTGCAGGGATGCAATTCCTTGACACCTCAAGATCTGTGGACCCCACAGGATCATCTCAACATCTGTGGACCCCACAAGATCCCCACCTACCTCCACTCATACTCTTCCCTCTTCTCATTCATCCTCTCTTCCCAATAAATACCCTTCCCCAAAACCCTTCACCAATCACCTCAAGCTCTCTTCCCAATTACCCCTTCACCTATCACCTCAAGCTCTCTTCCCAACTACCCCTTCACCACTCACATCCATCCACTCTTCTCCATAAACCTACCTCATAAACCCCACCTACCTTTAAAATTCAAAATCACTTTCCCACCCAAACCCACCCTAAATGGCCGAAACACAAACCTCTCTCCCTCTCCTCTATTTCTTCTTCTTCATCTTTTCTTTCTTCTCTTGCTCGAGGGCGAGCAATATTCTAAGTTTGGTGTGGTAAAAGCATAAAGCTTTTTGTTTTTCTATTACCATTGATGGCACCTAAGACCGGAGAATCCTCTAGAAAAGGGAAAGGGAAGACAAAAGCTTCCACATCTGAGTCATGGGAGATGGAAAGATTCATCTCCAAAGCCCATCAAGACCACTTCTATGATGTTGTGGCCAAGAAGAAGGTGATCCCCGAAGTCCCTTTCAAACTCAAGAAAAATGAGTATCCGGAGATCCGACATGAGATCCAAAGAAGAGGGTGGGAAGTTCTAACAAACCCCATCCAACAAGTCGGAATTCTAATGGTTCAAGAGTTCTATGCTAATGCATGGATCACTAGGAACCATGATCAAAGTAAGAACCCGAACCCAAAGAATTATTTCACTATGGTTCGGGGGAAATACTTAGATTTTAGTCCGGAAAATGTAAGGTTGACGTTCAACTTGCCAATGATGGAAGAAAACGCAAGCCCCTACACAAGGAGAGTCAACTTTGATCAAAGGTTGGACCAAGTCCTCATGGACATATGTGTGGAAGGAGCCCAATGGAAGATTGACTCAAAAGGCAAACCGGTTCAACTGAGAAGACTGGACCTTAAGCCTGTAGCTAGAGGATGGTTAGAGTTCATTCAACGCTCAATCATTCCTACTAGCAACCGGTCTGAAGTTACTATAGACCGGGCCATCATGATCCATAGCATCATGATTGGAGAAGAGGTGGAGGTACATGAGATTATACCTCAAGAACTCTACAAGGTGGCTGACAAGTCCTCCACTATGGCAAGGTTAGCTTTTCCTCACCTCATTTGCCATCTATGCAATTCGGCTGGGATTGACATAGAGGGAGATATCCTCATTGATGAGGACAAGCCCATCACTAAAAAAAGGATGGAGCAAACAAGAGAGCCTATTCATGGATCTCAAGAGACACATGAAGAAGCTCATCACTAAGAAATCCCTGAGATGCCTCAAGGGATGCACTTTCCTCCACAGAACTTTTGGGAGCAAATCAACACCTCCCTAGGAGAACTGAGTTCCAGCATGGGACAACTAAGGGTGGAACATCAAGAGCACTCAATCATCCTCCATGAAATTAGAGAAGATCAAAGAGCAATGAGGGAGGAGCAACAAAGACAAGGAAGAGACACAGAAGAGCTCAAGGACATTATTGGTTCCTCAAGAAGGAAACGCCACCATCACTAAGGTGGACTCATTCCTTGTTCTCAAATTTTCTTTTTTTTGTTTTCTTTATGTTAAGTGCTTATCTATGTTAGTGTCTTATTACATGATCATTAGTATTTAGTAACCTTGTCTTAAAGTTATGAAAGTCCTATGAATCCATCACCTCTCTTAAATGAAAAATGTTTTTAATTCAAAAGAACAAGAAGTGCATGAGTTTCGAATTTATCCTTGAACTTAGTTTAATTATATTGATGTGGTGACAATACTTTTTGTTTTCTGAATGAATGCTTGAACAGTGCATATGTCTTTTGAAGTTGTTGTTTATGAATGTTAAATATGTTGGCTCTTGAAAGAATGATGACAAGGAGAAAAATTATTTGATAATCTGAAAAATCATAAAAATGATTCTTGAAGCAAGAAAAAGCAGTGAATAAAAAGCTTGCAGAAAAAAAATGGCAAAAAAAAAGATAAAAAATAGAAAAAGAAAAAGCAAGCAGAAAAAGCCAAAAGCTCTTAAAACTAAAAGGCAAGAGCAAAAAGCCAGTAACCCTTAAAACCAAAAGGCAAGGGTAATAAAAAGGATTCCAAGGCTTTGAGCATCAGTGGATAGGAGGGCCTAAAAGAATAAAATCCTGGCCTAAGCGGCTAAACCAAGCTATCCCTAACCATGTGCTTGTGACGTGAAGGTGTCAAGTGAAAACTTGAGACTGAGCGGTTAAAGTCAAGGTCCAAAGCAAAAACAGAGTGTGCTTAAGAACCCTGGACACCTCTAATTGGGGACTTTAGCAAAGCTGAGTCACAATCTGAAAAGGTTCACCCAGTTATGTGTCTATGGCATTTATGTATCCGGTGGTAATACTGGAAAACAAAGTGCTTAGGGCCACGGCCAAGACTCATAAAGTAGCTGTGTTTAAGAATCAACATACTGAACTAGGAGAATCAATAACACTATCTGAACTCTGAGTTCCTATAGATGCCAATCATTCTGAACCTCAATGGATAAAGTGAGATGCCAAAACTATTCAAGAGGCAAAAAGCTACAAGTTCTGCTCATCTGACTGGGGCTATGTTTCATTGATATTTTGGAATTTATAGTATATTCTCTTCTTTTTATCTTATTTGATTTTCAGTTGTTGGGGGATAAGCAACAATTTAAGTTTGGTATTGTGATGAGCGGATAATTTATACGCTTTTTGGCATTGTTTTAAGTATGTTTTTAGTGGGATCTAGTTACTTTTAGGGATCTTTTTATTAGTTTTTATGTTAAATTCATATTTCTGGACTTTACAATGAGTTTGTGTGCTTTTCTGTGATTTCAGGTATTTTCTAGCTGAAATTGAGGGACTTGAGCAAAAATCAGATTCAGAGGTTGAAGAAGGACTGCTGATGCTGTTGGATTCTAACCTCCCTGCACTCAAAGTGGATTTTCTGGAGCTACAGAACTCCAAATGGTGCGCTCTCAACGGCGTTGGAAAGTAGACATCCAGGGCTTTCCAGCAATATATAATAGTCCGTACTTTGCCCAAGTTTAGGCGATGCAAAAGGGCGTTGAACGCCAGTTCTACGCTGCAGTCTGGAGTTAAACGCCAGAAACACATCACGAACCAGAGTTGAACGCCAAAAACACGTTACAACTTGGCATTCAACTCCAAGAATGACCTCTCCACGTCTAAACTTCAAGCTCAGCCCAAGCACACACCAAGTGGGCCCCGAAAGTGGATTTCTGCATCAATTACTTACTTCTGTAAACCCTAGTAGCTAGTCTAGTATAAATAGGACTTTTTACTATTGTATTTTAATCTTTTGATTACCTTTTGATCTTCGGATCATCCTGGGACGTCTAGTTCTTAGATCATGGGGGCTGGCCATCCGGCCATGCCTGAACCTTTCACTTATGTATTTTTCAACGGTAGAGTTTCTGCACTCCATAGATTAAGGTGTGGAGCTCTGCTGTTCCTCATGATTTAATACAAAGTACTACTATTTTATATTCAATTCAACTTATTCCGCTTCTAAGATATCCATTCGCACCCAAGAACATGATGAATGTGATGATTATGTGACGCTCATTATCATTCTCACTTATGAACGCGTGCCTGAGAAACACTTCCGTTCTACATGCAAACAAGCTAGAATGAGTATCTCTTAGATATCTAATACAGGGGACCGAGTCCAAGATATTAGAATCTTCGTGGTATAAGTTAGAACCCATGGATGGCCATTCCTGAGATCCGGAAAGTCTAAACCTTGTCTGTGGTATTCCGAGTAGGATCTGGGAAGGGATGGCTGTGACGAACTTCAAACTCGCGAGCGCTGGGCGTAGTGACAGATGCAAAAGGAGGGTGAACCCTATTCCAGTATGATCGAGAACCTCTAGATGATTAGCCGTGCCGTGACAGAGCATTTGGACCTTTTTCACAGAGAGGATGGGATGTAGCCATTGACAACGGTGATGCCCTATATAAAGCTTGCCATAGAAAGGAGTAGGATTGGTTGGATGAAGACAGCAGGAAAGCAGAGGTTCAGAGGAACGAAAGCATCTCTATACACTTATCTGAAATTCTCACCAATAATTTACATAAGTATTTCTATCTTTATTTTCTGTTTATTTATTATTATTATTCGAAAACTCCATAACCATTTGATATCCGCCTAACTGAGATTTACAAGGTGACCATAGCTTGCTTCAAGCCGACAATCTCCGTGGGATTGACCCTTACTCACGTAAGGTTTTATTACTTGGACAACCCAGTGCACTTGCTGGTTAGTTGTATCGAAGTTGTGACAAATCATGAATTAAGATTAGAGCACCAAGTTTTTGGAGCCATCACCAGGGATCACAATTTCGTGCACCAAGTTTTTGGCGCCGTTGCCAGAGATTGTTCGAGTTTTCAGCAAGTTTTTGGTCCGGTAACATCAGTGCCAAGTTTGATCCAGCAACAACACCAAGTTTTTTGCGCCGTTGCCAGAGATTGTTCGAGTTTGGACAACCGACAATTCATCTTGTTGCTCAGATTAGGTAATTTTCTTTTTGTTTTATTTTCAAAAATTTTTCAAAAATCTTTCAAAAAAAATTTCTCATCTGTTTTCGAAAATTATTCTAAATTTTTAAGAATGAATTCTAGTGTTTCATGAAGCATGTTGAAGCCTGGCTGGCTGTAAAGCCATGTCTAATTCTTTTGGACTGTGGCTTCCAACCATCAGCATAGAGGCAAGTTAATTGGAATATCAGCTGTTGCACGCCTGATTTATATCCTAAAGCTGGCTGGCTATTAAGCCATGCCCAACCCTTGAATTGGAGCTTTAGGCCAACATTGAAAGATTCCTGGGATTCTTATTAAAAATTTTGAATTTCTTATTTTCTTTTTCCTATATGTTTTTCGAAAAAAATTTAAAAGAAAATACAAAAAAAATCATAAAATCATAAAAAAAATATTTTGTGTTTTTTGTTTGAGTCTTGAGTCAATTTTTAAGTTTGGTGTCAATTGCATTTTTTCTAAAAATTTATGCATTTTTCGAAAATTCATGCATTCATAGTGTTCTTCATGATCTTCAAGTTGTTCTTGGTAGTCTTCTTGTTTGATCTTAATGTTTTCTTATTTTGTGTCTTTTCTTGTTTTGCATATGCATTTTTCGTTTGTTAGAGTCCAAGCATTAAAGATTTCTAAGTTTGGTGTCTTGCATGTTTTCTTTGCATCAAAAATTTTTCAAAAATATGTTCTTGATGTTCATCATGATCTTCAAAGTGTTCTTGGTGTTCATCTTGACATTCATAGTGTTCTTGCATGCATCATGTGTTTTGATTCTTAATTTTCATGTTGTGAGTCATTTTTTTTGTTTTTCTCTTTCATTATTAAAAATTCAAAAATAAAAAATATATATCTTTCCTTTTTTCTCTCATAAATTTCGAAAATTTGGATTGACTTTTTCAAACATTTTTAAAATTTAGTTATTTCTTATGAGTCAAATCAAATCTTCAATCTTATCTTTTTCAAAATCTTTTTCAAAAATCATATCTTTTTCATTTTTCTTATTTATTTTCGAAAATTTTAAAAAAATATTTTCCAAAAATATTTTTCTTAATTTTATATCATATTTTCGAAAATATCATCAACAATTAATGTTTTGATTCAAAAATTTCAAGTTTGTTACTTACTTGTTAAGAAAGATTCAAACTTTAAGTTCTAGAATCATATCTTGTGATTTCTTGTGAATCAAGTCATTAATTGTGATTTTAAAAATCAAATCTTTTTCAAAACTAATTTCAATCATATCTTTTCAAAAATATCTTTTTATCTTATCTTTTTTAAAATCATATCTTTTTAATCATAACTTTTCATATCATATCTTTTTCAAATATCTTTTCTAACTTCTTATCTTCTTATCTTTTAAAAAAAATTGATTTTCAAAATTTATTTCAACTAACTAATTAACTTTTTGTTTGTTTCTTATCTCTTTCAAAACTACCTAACTAACTATCCCTCTCTAATTTTTGAAAATACCTCATTCTGTTTCAAAATTTCTTTTTAATTAACTAATTATTTTAATTTTTTATTTTAATTTTATTTCATTCCTAATTTTCAAAATTACTAACCTTTTTCAAAAACTATTTTCGAAATTTAACTTTAAATTTTAATTTTTAATTTTCAAAAATTCTCTCACCTCTCATCTCCTTCTATTTATTTATTCGTCTACTAACATTTCTCCTCACCCAAAATTCGAACCCCTTCTTCTCTTCTGAGTTCGAATTCTTCTCTTCTTCACTCTCTTTCTTCTTTTCTTCTACTCACAAAAGGGAACCTCTATACTGTGGTAAAAAGGATCCCTATTATTATTTTCTGTTTCCCTTTTTTTCATATGAGCAGGAGCAAGGACAAGAACATTCTTGTTGAAGCAGACCCTGAACCTGAAAGGACTCTGAAGAGGAAACTAAGAGAAGCTAAAATACAACAATCCAGAGACAACCTTACAGGAATTTTCGAACAGGAAGAGGAGATGGCAGCCGAAAATAATAATAATGCAAGGAGGATGCTTGGTGACTTTACTGCACCTAATTCCAATTTACATGGAAGAAGCATCTCCATTCCTGCCATTGGAGCAAACAATTTTGAGCTGAAACCTCAATTAGTTTCTCTGATGCAGCAGAACTGCAAGTTTCATGGACTTCCATCTGAAGATCCTTTTCAGTTCTTAACTGAATTCTTGCAGATATGTGATACTGTTAAGACTAATGGAGTTGATCCTGAAGTCTACAGGCTCATGCTTTTTCCATTTTCTGTAAGAGACAGAGCTAGAGTGTGGTTGGACTCTCAACCCAAAGATAGCCTGAAATCTTGGGATAAGGTGGTCACGGAAGTTCTTTCGTCCTCAAAAGTTGAGTAAGCTTAGAGTGGATGTTTAAACCTTCAGACAGAAAGAAGGTGAATCCCTCTATGAAGCTTGGGAGAGATACAAGCAACTGACCAAAAAGTGTCCTTCTGACATGCGTTCAGAGTGGACCATCCTGGATATATTCTATGATGGTCTGTCTGAATTAGCTAAGATGTCATTGGATACTTCTGCAGGTGGATCCATTCACCTAAAGAAAACGCCTGCAGAAGCTCAAGAACTCATTGACATGGTTGCTAATAACCAGTTCATGTACACTTCTGAGAGGAATCCTGTGAGTAATGGGACGCCTCAGAAGAAGGGAGTTCCTGAAATTCATACTCTGAATGCCATATTGGCTCAGAATAAAATATTGACTCAGCAAGTCAATATGATTTCTCAGAGTCTGAATGGAATGCAAGCCGCATCCAACAGTACTCAAGAGGCATCTTCTGAAGAAGAAGCCTATGATCCTGAGAACTTTGCAATAGCAGAGGTAAATTATATGGGTGAACCTTATGGGAACACCTATAACCCCTCATGGAGAAATCATCCAAATCTCTCATGGAAGGATCAACAAAAGCCTCAACAAGGCTTTAATAATGGTGGAAGAAATAGGTTTAGCAATAGCAAGCCTTTTCCATCATCCACTCAGCAATAGACAGAGAACTCTGAACAAAATACCTCTAATTTAGCAAACTTAGTCTCTGATCTATCTAAGGCCACTGTGAGTTTCATGAATGAAACAAGGTCCTCCATTAGAAATTTAGAGGCACAAGTGGGCCAGCTGAGTAAGAAGATCATTGAAACCCCTCCTAGTGCTCTCCCAAGCAATACAGAAGAAAATTCAAAAGGAGAGTGCAAGGCCATTGAATTGACCATCATGGCCAAACCCACAAGAGAGGAAGAGGACGTGAATCCCAGTGAAGAAGACCTCCTAGGACGTCTAGTGATCAAGAAGGAGTTTCTCTCTGAGAAACCAAAGGAATCTGAGACTCATTTAGAGACCATAGAGATTCCATTGAACCCCCTTATGCCATTCATGAGCTCTGAAGAGTATTCCTCTTCTGAAGAGAATGAGGATGTTACTGAAGAGCAAGTTGCCAAGTTCCTTGGTGCAATCATGAAGCTGAATGCCAATTTATTTGGTAATCAGACTTGGGGAGATGAACCTCCCCTATTCACCAATGAACTAAATGCATTGGATCAACTGAGATTGCCTCAGAAGAAACAGGATCCTGGGAAGTTCCTAATACCTTGTACCATAGGCACCATGACCTTTGAGAAGGCTTTATGTGACCTTGGGTCAGGAATAAACCTCATGCCACTCTCTGTAATGGAGAAACTGGAAATCTTTGAGGTACAAGCTGCTAGAATCTCATTAGAGATGGCAGACAATTCTAGAAAACAGGCTTATGGACACGTAGAAGACATGCTAGTAAAGGTTGAAGGCCTTTACATCCCTGCTGATTTCATAATCCTAGATACTGGGAAGGATGAGGATGAATCCATCATCCTTGGAAGACCCTTCCTAGCCACAGCAAGAGCTGTGATTGATGTGGACAGAGGAGCATTGATCCTTCAACTAAATGAGGATAACCTTGTGTTTAAAACTCAAGGATCTTTCTCTGTAACCACGGAGAGGAAGCATGAAAAGCTTCTCTCACTGCAGAGTCAACCAGAGCCCCCACAGTCAAACTCTAAGTTTGGTGTTGGGAGGCCTCAGCCAAACTCTAAGTTTGGTGTTGGGAGTCTATAAAATTGACCTGATCACCTGTGTGGCTCCATGAGAGCCCACTGTCAAGCTATTGACATTAAAGAAGCGCTTGTTGGGAGGCAACCCAATTTTTATTTATCTAATTTTATTTTTATTTTATTGTTCTTTCATGTTTTATTAAGTTCATGATCATGTGGAGTCACAAAATAAATACAAAAATTAAAAACAGAATCAAAAACAGCAGAAGAAAAATCACACCCGGGAGGAAGGGCTTACTGGCGTTTAAACGCCAGTAAGGAGCATCTGGCTGGCGTTCAACGCCAGAACAGAGCATGGATCTGGCGTTGAACGCCCAAAACAAGCAGAATCCTGGCGTTCAGACGCCAGGAATGCACACTGAGGAAAGCTGGCGCTGAACGCCAGAAACAAGCATAAAACTGGCGTTCAACGCCAGAAACATGCTGCATCTGGGCATTGAACGCCCAGAACAAGCACCGATTCGTCATTTAAATGCCAGAATTGCATGCAAAGGCATTTTACATGCCTAATTGGTGCCGGGATGCAATTCCTTGACACCTCAAGATCTGTGGACCCCACAGGATCATCTCAGCATCTGTGGATCCCACAGGATCCCCACCTACCTCCACTCATACTCTTCCCTCTTCTCATTCATCCTCTCTTCCCAATAAACACCCTTCCCCAAAACCCTTCACCAATCACCTCAAGCTCTCTTCCCAATTACCCCTTCACCTATCACCTCAAGCTCTCTTCCCAACTACCCCTTCACCACTCACATCCATCCACACTTCTCCATAAACCTACCTCATAAACTCCACCTACCTTTAAAATTCAAAATCACTTTCCCACCCAAACCCACCCTAAATGGCCGAAACACAAACCTCTATCCCTCTCCTCCATTTCTTCTTCTTCATCTTTTCTTTCTTCTCTTGCTCGAGGGCGAGCAATATTCTAAGTTTGGTGTGGTAAAAGTATAAAGCTTTTTGTTTTTCTATTACCATTGATGGCACCTAAGACCGGAGAATCCACTAGAAAAGGGAAAGGGAAGACAAAAGCTTCCACATCCGAGTCATGGGAGATGGAAAGATTCATCTCCAAAGCCCATCAAGACCACTTCTATGATGTTGTGGCCAAGAAGAAGGTGATCCCCGAGGTCCCTTTCAAACTCAAGAAAAATGAGTATCCGGAGATCCGACATGAGATCCAAAGAAGAGGGTGGGAAGTTCTAACAAACCCCATTCAACAAGTCGGAATTCTAATGGTTCAAGAGTTCTATGCTAATGCATGGATCACTAGGAACCATGATCAAAGTAAGGACCCGAACCCAAAGAATTATCTCACCATGGTTCGGGGGAAATACTTAGATTTTAGTCCGGAAAATGTGAGGTTGACGTTCAACCTGCCAATGATGGAAGAAAACGCACGCCCCTACACAAGGAGAGTCAACTTTGATCAAAGGTTGGACCAAGTTTTCATGGACATATGTGTGGAAGGAGCCCAATGGAAGATTAACTCAAAAGGCAAACCGGTTCAACTGAGAAGACTGGACCTTAAGCCTGTAGCTAGAGGATGGTTGGAGTTCATTCAACGCTCAATCATTCCCACTAGCAACCGGTCTGAAGTTACTATAGACCGGGCCATCATGATCCATAGCATCATGATTGGAGAAGAGGTGGAGGTTCATGAGATTGTACCTCAAGAACTCTACAAGGTGGCTGACTAGTCCTCCACTATGGCAAGGTTAGCTTTACCTCACCTCATTTGCCATCTATGCAATTCGGCTGGGATTGACATAGAGGGAGATATCCTCATTGATGAGGACAAGCCCATCACTAAGAAAAGGATGGAGCAAACAAGAGAGCCTATTCATGGATCTCAAGAGACACATGAAGAAGTTCATCACCAAGAAATCCCTGAGATGCCTCAAGGGATGCACTTTCCTCCACAGAACTTTTGGGAGCAAATCAACACCTCCCAAGGAGAACTGAGTTCCAACATGGGACAACTAAGGGTGGAACATCAAGAGCACTCAATCATCCTCCATGAAATTAGAGAAGATCAAAGAGCAATGCGGGAGAAGCAACAAAGACAAGGAAGAGACATAGAAGAGCTCAAGGACATCATTGGTTCCTCAAGAAGGAAACGCCACCATCACTAAGGTGGACTCATTCCTTGTTCTCAAATTTTCTGTTTTTTGTTTTCTTTATGTTAAGTGCTTATCTATGTTAGTGTCTTATTACATGATCATTAGTATTTAGTAACCTTGTCTTAAAGTTATGAATGTCCTATGAATCCATCACCTCTCTTAAATGAAAAATGTTTTTAATTCAAAAGAACAAGAAGTGCATGAGTTTCGAATTTATCCTTGAACTTAGTTTAATTATATTGATGTGGTGACAATACTTTTTGTTTTCTGAATGAATAATTGAACAGTGCATATGTCTTTTGAAGTTGTTGTTTATGAATGTTAAATATGTTGGCTCTTGAAAGAATGATGACAAGGAGAAATGTTATTTGATAATCTGAAAAATCATAAAAATGATTCTTGAAGCAAGAAAAAGCAGTGAATACAAAGCTTGCAGAAAAAAATGGCAAAAACAAAAGAAAAAAAAATAGAAAAAGAAAAAGCAAGTAGAAAAAGCCAAAAGCTCTTAAAACTAAAAGGCAAGAGCAAAAAGCCAGTAACCGTTAAAACCAAAAGGCAAGGGTAATAAAAAGGATCCCAAGGCTTTGAGCATCAGTGGATAGGGGGGCCTAAAGGAATAAAATCCTGGCCTAAGCGACTAAACCAAGCTATCCCTAACCATGTGCTTGTGACGTGAAGGTGTCAAGTGAAAACTTGAGACTGAGCGGTTAAAGTCAAGGTCCAAAGCAAAAACAGAGTGTGCTTAAGAACCCTGGACACCTCTAATTGGGGACTTTAGCAAAGCTGAGTCACAATCTGAAAAGGTTCACCCAGTTATGTGTCTATGGCATTTATGTATCCGGTGGTAATACTGGAAAACAAAGTGCTTAGGGCCACGGCCAAGACACATAAAGTAGCTGTGTTCAAGAATCAACATACTAAACTAGGAGAATCAATAACACTATCTGAACTCTAAGTTCCTATAGATACCAATCATTCTGAACCTCAATGGATAAAGTGAGATGCCAAAACTATTCAAGAGGCAAAAAGCTACAAGTCCCGCTCATCTGATTGGGGATATGTTTCATTGATATTTTGGAATTTATAGTATATTCTCTTCTTTTTATCTTATTTGATTTTCAGTTGCTTGGGGACAAGCAACAATTTAAGTTTGGTGTTGTGATGAGCGGATAATTTATACGCTTTTTGGCATTGTTTTTAGTATGTTTTTAGTAGGATCTAGTTACTTTTAGGGATGTTTTTATTAGTTTTTATGTTAAATTCACATTTTTGGACTTTACTATGAGTTTGTGTGTTTTTCTGGGATTTCAGGAATTTTCTAGATGAAATTGAGGGACTCGAGCAAAAATCAAATTCAGAGGTTGAAGAAGGACTGCTCATGCTGTTGGATTCTGACCTCCCTAAACTCAAAGTGGATTTTCATGAGCTACAGAACTCCAAATGGTGCTCTCTCAACGGCGTTGGAAAGTAGACATCCAGGGCTTTCCAGCAATATATAATAGTCCATACTTTGCCCAAGTTTAGATGACGCAAAAGGGCGTTGAACGCCAGTTCTACGCTGTAGTCTGGAGTTAAACGCTAGAAACACGTCACAAACCAGAGTTGAACGCCAAAAACACGTTACAACTTGGCGTTCAACTCCAAGAATGACCTCTCCACGTGTAAACTTCAAGCTCAGCCCAAGCACACACCAAGTGGGCCCCGGAAGTGGATTTCTGCATCAATTACTTACTTCTGTAAACCCTAGTAGCTAGTCTAGTATAAATAGGACTTTTTACTATTGTATTTTAATCTTTTGATTACCTTTTGATATTCGGATCATCTTGGGACGTCTAGTTCTTAGATCATGGGGACTGGCCATTCGGCCATGCCTGAACCTTTCACTTATGTATTTTTCAACGGTAGAGTTTCTGCACTCCATAGATTAAGGTGTGGAGCTCTGCTGTTCCTCATGATTTAATGCAAAGTACTACTGTTTTATATTCAATTCAACTTATTCCGCTTCTAAGATATCCATTCGCACCCAAGAACATGATGAATGTGATGATTATGTGACGCTCATCATCATTCTCACTTATGAACGCGTGCCTGACAAACACTTCCGTTCTACATGCAAACAAGCTAGAATGAGTATCCCTTAGATATCTAATATAGGGGACCGAGTCCAAGATATTAGAATCTTCGTGGTTTAAGTTAGAACCCATGGATGGCCATTCCTGAGATCCGGAAAGTCTAAACCTTGTCTGTGGTATTCCGAGTAGGATCTGGGAAGGGATGGCTGTGACGAACTTTAAACTCGTGAGTGCTAGGCGTAGTGACAGACGCAAAAGGAGGGTGAACCCTATTCCAGTATGATCGAGAACCTCCAGATGATTAGCCGTGCCGTGACAGAGCATTTGGACCTTTTTCACAGAGAGGATGGGATGTAGCCATTGACAACGGTGATGCCCTATATAAAGCTTGCCATGGAAAGGAGTAGGATTGGTTGGATGAAGACAGCAGGAAAGCAGAGGTTCAGAGGAACGAAAGCATCTCTATACGCTTATCTGAAATTCTCACCAATAATTTACATAAGTATTTCTATCTTTATTTTCTGTTTATTTATTATTATTATTCAAAAACTCCATAATCATTTGATATCCGCCTGACTGAGATTTACAAGGTGACCATAGCTTGCTTCAAGCCGAGAATCTCCGTGGGATCGACCCTTACTCACGTAAGGTTTTATTACTTGGACGACCCAGTGCACTTGCTGGTTAGTTGTATCGAAGTTGTGACAAATCATGAATTAAGATTAGAGCACCAAGTTTTTGGAGCCATCACCAGGGATCACAATTTTGTGCACCACCGTCTAAGAGATGTATAATCAAGCTGGTGGTTAGATGATTTCCAGTTACGTATTCACACAAACCCAAGAAGAACATGGGTCGTTGTCAGGCACACGATCTTAGTATGAAGAACAAAGATGATTGTCACGGGTCATTGGAGCACGAAATTGTGATCCCTGGTAATGGCTCCAAAAACTTGGTGCTCTAATCTTAATTCATAATTTGTCACAACTTCGATACAACTAACCAGCAAGTGCATTGGGTCGTCCAAGTAATAAAACCTTACGTGAGTAAGGGTCAATCCCACGGAGATTGTTGGTATGAAGCAAGCTATGGTCATCTTGTAAATCTCAGTCAGGAGGATATTAAATGGTTATGGAGTTTTCGAATAATAATAGTAAATAAAACATAAAACAGGATAGGGATACTTATGTAATTCATTGGTGAGAATTTCAGATAAGCGTATAGAGATGCTTTCATTCCTCTGAACCTCTGCTTTCCTGCTGTCTTCATCCAATCAGTCCTACTCCTTTCTATGGCAAGCTGTATGTTAAGCATCACCGTTGTCAATGGCTACATCCTGTCCTCTCAGTGAAAATGGTCCAATGCGCTGTCACTGCATGGCTAATCATCTGTCGGTTCTCGATCATACTGGAATAGGATCCATTGATCCTTTTGCGTCTGTCACTACGCCCAGCACTCGCGAGTTTGAAGCTCGTCACAGCCATCCCTTCCCAGATCCTACTCGAAATACCACAGACAAGGTTTAGACTTTTCGGATCTCAGGAATGGCCATCCATGGGTTCTAACTTATACCACAAAGATTCTGATTAAGGAATCCAAGAGATACTCATTCAATCTAAGGTAGAACGGAAGTGGTTGTCAGGCACGTGTTCATAGGGAATGATGATGACTTTCACGATCATCACATTCATGTTGAAGTGCAAACGGATATCTTAGAAGCGGAATAAGTTGAATTGAATAGAAAAACAATAGTACTTTGTATTAATTCATGAGGAACAGTAGAGCTCCACACCTTAATCTATGGTGTGTAGAAATTCTACCGTTGAAAATACATAAGTGATAAAGTTCAGGCATGGCCGAATGGCCAGCCCTCCATGATCTAAGAACTAGACGTCCCAAGACGATCCGAAGATGTAAATACAATAGTAAAAAGTCCTATTTATACTAAACTAGTTACTAGGGTTTACATAAGTAAGTAATTGATGCAGAAATTCACTTTCGGGGCCCACTTGGTGTGTGCTTGGGCTGAGCTTGAAGTTTACACGTGCAGAGGCTTCTTTTGGAGTTGAACGCCAAGTTGTAACGTATTTTTGGCGTTCAACTCTGGTTTGTGACGTGTTTCTGGTGTTTAACTCCAGACTGCAGCATAGAACTGGCGTTCAATGCCCTTTTTCATCATCTACACTTGAGCAAAGTATGGACTACTATATATTGGTGGAAAGCTGTGGATGTCTACTTTCCAACGCAATTGGAAGCGCGCCATTTGAAGTTCTGTAGCTCCAGAAAATCCACTTTGAGTGCAGGGAGGTCAGAATCCAACAGCATCAGCAGTCCTTCTTCAACCTCTGAATCTGATTTTTGCTCAAGTCCCTCAATTTCAGCCAGAAAATACCTGAAATCACAGAAAAATACACAAACTCATAGTAAAGTCCAGAAATGTGAATTTAACATAAAAACTAATAAAAACATCCTTAAAAGTAACTAGATCCTACTAAAAACATACTAAAAACAATGCCAAAAAGCGAATAAATTATCCGCTCATCAGTCATCCTATTCATCAAGTTGAAGAACGAAGATACATCTTAGAATTGAATCAAACACATGTTGAAACGAAACAGTAATACTTTTATTAATCCATAAAACTCAGTAGGGCTCCTCCCCTCAACCTAGGAGGTTTAGAAACTCATACTGATAGAAAATACAATGTGAAAAACGAAATATGGCAAATGTCCCCTTTGAAGATTGTGTAAAAGTTCTTTAAATACTAAGCTAATGACTAAGGATTACATAAGAAAGGGTAAAATAGTCTTTTAGTACTAAAATCTACTTTTGGGACCCACTTGGTAAGTGTTTAGGCTGAGTTTTGATGAGATCCACGTGCTAGAAGGCCTCTAGGGCATTGAACGCTGGCTAAGGGGTCCTCTTTGGGCATTTGGACACTGGTCTCCTCCTTGTGGGCGCTGGACGCCTGGACTGAGGCAGAAGGCTGGTATTGGATGCCAGTTTTGGGACTTCAATTCTGAAGTAACGTATAGACTATTATACATTGTTGGAAAGCTCCGGAAGTAAGCTTTTCATAGCCTTTAAGAATGCTCCATTTGAACTTCTGTAGCTCCAGAAAAGCTCTTTTGAAGGCAAGGAGGTCAGATCCAGACAGCATCTATAGTGCTTTCTCTGTCTCTGAATCAGACTTTTGCTCCAGCTCCTCAATTTCAGCCAAAAAATACCTAAAATTGCATAAAAATACAGAAACTCAAAGTAGAATCCAAAAATGTAAATTTTACACTAAAACCTATGAAAACTTAATAAAAATTAAACAAAACATGCTAAAAACTATATGAAAATGATGTCAAAAAACGTATAAAATATCCGCTCATCTGATGTACTATGATTTAAAGATGTTTTGGTGGCCTGGGAGGAAGGAGGATGTAGCAACACTTGTGTCCAAATTTTTTATTTCTCAGAAGGTGAAGGTAGAGTATCAAAGACCGTTGAAAATGCTACAACCTCTTGAAATTCCTCAATAGAGGTGGGAAGGTGTGGTATGGATTTTGTAACGGGTTTGCCAAGGAATCGAGCAGGATTTGATATAGTTTGGGTGATCGTGGATCGATTGACCAAGTCCGCTCACTTTTTGCCTATCAGCATGAACTTTTCACTGGAAGAATTGGCGAGACTATACATCAAGGAAATAGTAAGGTTGCACGGTGTATCAATAACTATAGTATCGGATCGAGATCCCCGATTCACATCAAGGTTTTGGGGAGCTTTTCAAAAATCTTTTGGTACGAGACTATCTCTCAGCATAGCGTATCATCTGCAAACGGATGGTCAGTCGAAGAGGACTATTCAGATATTGGAAGATATGCTAAGGGCTTGTGTGTTGGATCAGCCGAGAAGTTGGGATCGTAACCTGCCATTGGTAGAGTTTGCTTATAATAATAGCTTTCATGCGAGCGTTAGGATGGCTCCGTATGAGGTTTTGTATGGTAGGAAGTTCCGGTCTCTACTGTGTTGGTATAAAGTGGGTGAATCAAGTGTGTTGGGACTGGAATTAATAGCAGAGGCCACTGGGAAAGATCAAGCAAATTTGAGCTAGGATTTTAACTGCGCAAAGTCATTAGAAAAGTTATGCAGATTGACAAAGAAAATGTTTAGAGTTTGGAGAGGGTGAAAACGTTTTTCTGAATGTTACTCCAATAACAGGGATCGAAAGAACAATTAAGACGAAGAAGTTGAACCCGAGATACATTGAACCATTTGAAGTGTTGAGGCAAATTGGGCCGATGGCTTATCAAGTGACCTTACCACCATATCTATTTAACCTACATGACGTATTCCATGTATCCCAACGCCGTAAGTACACACCGGATGCGTCTCACGTGTTAGAGCCTGAATTGGTTTATTTGAAGGAAAACTTAATGTTTCGAGTCAAACCAGTAAGGATCGATGACACTAGTATGAAAATATTGCACGGAAAAGAAGTTTTGTTGGTAAAAGTAGCGTGGAGCAAAGCAGGAATAGAAGAGCACAATTGGGAGTTAGAGTCAAAGATGCGAAGGGACTGTGCCGAGTTATTCTCAGGTAAAACCTAAATTTTGGAGACAATTTCTAATTAGGTTTGGAGGATGTAAGAACCGAAAACCTATTAGCTGTTTAATTAAAATAAAATAATAATTTAATTTTCTAGAATAGGTTGGAAAATTAGAAATATTAATTTGAAAATTTAAATGTGATATTTGGATTCAGCAGATTTTTCTGAGTGGAAAAATATAATTTTCTGCGAAAAATGCGTAAAAACGCGTACCAGTAATTTAGTCGGCAGTATCGACTTAAGTCTGTCCAGTACTGCATATGAGAAAATAAAAACTACAGAAATACTTAAAGAAATATTTAGAATAGAAAACCGAACACTTATTTTAAAGATTTTAGCGCGAAGTTAGGCCAAATGAACTAAAAATGCAAACCGGTTAGACTGGGCCCAAGCCCAACATATATAAGTTCATTAATGAGTCCATTTCAGCCTCATTCACCACTAAGAGAGGGAGAGAGCATCTGATATAGTGAAGGAGAGAAGATAAGGGTTTACTATTCACCTTCATCTTCTTTTGATCATATCTTGTGATTTGTAGCTCCGATTGGCATGCCGTTTGCAACCACGTGAAGCTCTCGTCGAACTCTTCGATTTCATCTAAACAAGATGGTAGGAAACTTCCAATTTTTTGCCCAGTTCTGTCTACCATATAATGTCATATTTTAGTTACATGTTTTGAAGAAATTTTGTGTTTTTAGTTGCTTTGGTGCAAACTAGCATTGGATAATTGTTGGGTATTACTCCAATTCATAGTGGGTAAGATAAGAAAACTCTGTACTCTTGTGGTTTGTCATATTTGTCCTAGTGTTAATTTTTGGGTATATTGTATGAACTAGCTAGAATGTGAGTTGAATTGGTGAATTGGATTCCTTAGTGTTGGCTTTTGGTGGCTAAGTCTTGGAAGCTTGTTTGGTGGTGATTTTGTTCTTGGACAAAATCAACCAAGGTATAATTTCGGTTTTTTTTAGTTAATATGTAATGTTACGTGAGACTTAGGCTAGTTGCATTAAGATAGGTTGAATTTGTATGAATGGTTGAATTGTTGTTGAGAATTGTAAATGTTTGTGATATGAGAATTTTGAAATAGAAATTGAATGAATTTGCATGATGTTATAGATTGTTGACGAATATGGATGAAAATGTGAATGAAATTGGTGTATAATGAATATGATGATGATTATTGATGTTGATGAGAATTGATGGAAATTAATGAGTATTGGTGTGATTTAGGTTAGATTGGAAATTGTTGAATGAGTTGATGGGGTGAGAGTTGAATGATTTAGGTGTTTGAATACTTGAGAAATGATTGAGGAGTGTTTTGGGTATGGTTGGTTTGGCTTTGAGTTGAGTGTTTTGAAAACTAGAGGTTTTGTAAATTTTGGTAGAAACCTATTTTTGACAAACTTCAATGGGCCATAACTTGGTTTTCGGATGCCCAAATTTTGTGAAATTTATTCTAAATGGAAATTGGGTTCATGTAGTTTGTGCCGTTTGAAGAACAGATGAAAAATGATTTTTAACAAAGAAGTTATGCGCGTTTGAGTTTGGTGTAAAAAACTAAATTCTGCAGCACAACAACTTTTTTTAAAAATTTGAGATATGCGTATGAAAATAGTACATGCGTATGCGAGTTTGGGACTCTACTAGTACTCATGTGTATGCAACAAGGGAGAATTTTAAGTTTTCAAGCGTTCCTCTAGCTTTCTAAAACTCTGTAACTACTGTTTAGGATTCCCTAGCTAGTATTTAGGCTTTGGGACAAGGAAGAGTACTATGAAAGGACTTAAATAGATATTTTTGTGATGAGATTAGAGACGGTAACTTAGACTTGGAAAGTTCTGTGAATGGAATAACTAGAGCAAATTGTCGGAGTGTTACGTTGATAATGAATTGAGAAAAGTAAATGATTGAGGTTGTTGAAACTAATGAGAATGACTGTGATCACTGAGATTGGGTAACATATTACTGACATACTATGATTGGTAAGTCACTATGCGCTTGGCAAGGATAGTAGTTAATCCCACTTGTCGAGGTTGTGGTGCCAGAATAAGGACGGTGGTTAATCCCACTTACGTTGAGATGTGGGGTCTGAGGCAGTCTCCCACCCGCATCCTTTCTGGTCACAAGAGTATGCTCGGACATTATATCCTGTAAGAGTGTGCTAGGGTACTATATTCTAAGGCGCAATTTATATACGTGACAGAAAGGCGACATCCCGAGGGGATGTGTTAGGTTGGCAGTTGAACCGACAAGTGATATCACGGCCAACAGGACATGCATTCTTATGTGTTTGTTTGCTTTGTTTACTTGCATTGTGCCAACTAGCATAACATGTTTACTTGCTTATTGAATTACTTGCAGTATATGCTATTCACTTGTGTTTTAATTGCTTGCATCTATTTGTATTTTCTTCTGGGATTTAGGAGGTTTGGTAGGCAGTGGCGATAGATCCTATGGAGGATAGGTTGGCGAATGTTGTAGGATAGCGGTGTTCTGTAGAATAGAAAATCCTTAAGTTAGATGACCCTTTTTTGTTTAAGATTTTGTTATAAGTTGAATTTTATATCAGTTTGAAGTTCTAGGATTATCTTTGGCTTCCCGGAACTATATATCTTATTTATTGAGCACTGTTAGAGAATTCCTGGTTCTCATACCATATGTTGTTATTTTTCAGATACAGGTCGCAACCCACCTCGGTGAGTTTGCGGATGGTGACAGAGCAGAGGATGGTTCGGGTGTTATATTTTGTTTATTTTGTTATAGTACCTCTCACTTTTTTATTACTGTACTTTGATGCCTTAAAGGCTTAAACTTTGAGAGACAGGATGTATCTGTTTTTATCAAAAACTCTATTGTATCCAGTTTATCTAGTCGGCCTAAACTCCGCGGGCTGCGGCTAGTTACCTTTTGAATGTATATATATATATATATATATATATATATATATATATATATATATATATATATATATATATATATATATATATCACTTGTTTTTCTTATATTAACTACTTTGTGTATCCTGGAGCTGTTTATAAGGTTTTATATATTACGTTCTGTTCCTTTCGTACCAACGCGGTTTAGTTATCGTGAGTGAACGTTTTGCACTTTGTATCTTTGTTTTATACATATCTGGTCTTCTTTTCCTTCATCGGGCTTCTAGTCTTAATATTTCTTGATTATATACTATTGTATGGATCTTTAGAACTGTCATGAAGCATTATCATCCTTTGCTTTACGGCTAGAGGTAAGGCTTATGGTGATAGGGTGTTATAAATAGAGAATGATTCTAATATTCTGTGATAGTCAGAGTGCCTTGCATATCGCAAGGAATTCAACTTCATTCAAGGATAAAGCACATAGGTGTTTAATATTATATTGTTCATGAAGCAGTGGAGGATGAAAAAGTGTATAGGTAGGAAATCCACACTGATAATAACCTTGCAGATATTATGAGAAAGTTGGTTAATGCAGATAAATTTAATTGGTGCAGATATTTTCTCGGTTTACTAAAAATACAAGTAGCATGAACATATCAAAATAATAATTCTGATTTAGAGATTGTAAATATGCAAAATTACTATTTAAAATGAGAGACAAAATTATTACATGATGTGTGAAGTGTCACCATGGAATGATTTAGACGAAAGATACATTTTTCATATAATAAAATAATGGGTAAACTACTACTTTGGTCCCCAATGTTTGGACCAAATTCTAATTTGGTCCCTAACGTTTGAAATGTCCTATTTCTATCCCAAAACATTTCAAATAGGTTCAATGTTTTCCTACTGTTAAATTTGACACTAATAGTTAACAAAATGAGTTATGTAGACGTTAATAACATTACTAGTTAAGTCATATCTCTTCTATGTGTTAAAAAAACATAACCAAACCTTCTTGTAACACTTCTTCTCCTCAATTTCTTTTGATAAAAAATTCCAAATTCTAACAATCAATCATCAACGCTTCAAAATCAAAGGAAATACTTTTTTATTAGTGATTGTTGATAGATCGATTTTACTTACATACTAAAATTAAATGTTATTGGCTCTTCAATATGTGAATTATTTGTGTCAAATTTATTGATGGGATAATATTGAACCCTCTTAAAACTTTTTTGGGATTAAAATAGGACGTTTAAAAGTTTTTGGGACTGAAATAGGACGTTTGAAACGTTAAGGACCAAATTAGAATTTTTTCCAAACGTTAAGGACCAAAATAATACTTTATCCTAAAATAATAAATGCATGGTGAATAAAATAATAATAATAATATGTTATGACTGAATTATAAAATAGAATAAAATAATAAAAACATGATATGCATGCAATCACAATGCACCGCCTTTGTTGGAATATATATGTAACACCCTACCATACAAAATCTTACGCTATAGTCGTAAATCAAAGGTGGCGAGCCATTACGATACCTAAAAGCAAAGTACATATATATATAGATGGAAGAAATATAATTTAACTAGGAGCCTATGAAGTAGGGTAACAAAACAATAATCGCATTGTACTCGAAATGTCAAAGATATAAAGCGTCGGTATACAGAAATGAAAGAAATATATATATATAAGAGTTCAAAGGAAATACATGGCAAATACTAGTCTCGACCTGCAAAGACAAGGCCAGCTAGAAAGTATAATACAAACTAGAAGTTAAACAAAATATAATCCTGTTTCTCCAAACATCAACTTTTGAGAGGGATATACATATACAAAAGTGGAGAAATAAACAACACTAAGCACAAAATACAAATGTAATGGAGTCTTCGCTTTCCATAGAGAGTATGGCATGCTCAACGAGATGTATCACGTCCTACATATAAAAATAACAAAAGTAGACAACGAGTGAGAATTCAAAGGTTCCCAGTAGGGTAATAGTTCCAAATAGAGACTATGTAAAACTACATGAACTCAGTAGGCAATCCTAGTCTCCAAACACACCAGGTTCAAGCCTAGGGTTCTACTAAATCTAAACTGGATCAACATTCTAAACCTCATCTATACATTTACCTCTAGTCTCATTCGATTCAAGTAAATCATCATTGTCTTAGTTTAGTCGTCAAACAATCATCATTAACAAAACCCAGTCTCAATAGTATTAGTTTATTCACAACATCACAATGTACCAGTATTCATCAATTCAGTTTAGTAGTAGCAACACAGGTAAGAAGTTTAAACACGATCAAGAGCAATTATAGCAAGTATGGAAATTAGTAGTTAAATATAAATATTCACATAGGCAAACCAAATACAATATACACATGCAAACAATGTCACATAGATGCACATGATGCATGCCTGTCCTACTGGCAAAGCATTTATTCGGGAATAATTCAATTTAATTTATTAGACTTATCCATACCCTATCCTGAGCTTAAAAACAAGTAATCAAACCTGATACGGGGTTTACAGGGGTTTACAAACTGGTTGGATAGGATAAACAATTCAAAAATAATATTTTCAAAAAATCAGCACAGTCATGTGTACGCACCAGACATGCGTACGCACGCTTTCAATTCGGGGTGCACATCATGCGTACGCATGTCTTATGCGTATGCACGATTTCAATTCTATTTTTAAATTCATGCGTATGCATGCTCTATGTGTACACATGCTCCAGCTTTTTGCAGAATTCAGTTTTTAACACTCATTTTCAAACATCCATAACTTTTGCTATAGAAATTGTTTTCTCTTCATTCTTAGACGGTTTTAAAGCTCTCATCACCTATTTTAAGTGAAGATAAGTTTCACTCAATTTTGCACTGCCAATGCCAAGTTATAACCCATTGAAGTTGGTCAAAAATCCAATTTTACCAAATTCTGCATAATACACATTTACCATTTCTCAATTCATTTCTTTCCCATACCACCCCAAAACCAATTCTAGGCATCACCTTTACTCAATGACAAATTCCAATTCATTTACTAGCCATTTGAGACCCACCCAACAACTAAATCCAATCCATCAAAAACCTAATCATTCATTTTCCAACACTATCCCACCAATAACCAAACCAGGAATCAATTCATACAACCAATTCTCATCATTGCAACAACAAATCACTCATGACAAATACACCACTTACCATGACTTACCAAATAAGGGATACCTCATCCTATCACGGTCTCTGGTCCAATTTCCAAATCAATCACCATTATAAGCAATCATACCACACCAATTCAATCATGCATACATCACAATTATCCAATCGCAACAACAACAAATAACACTTCTCAATTTCTCCAAAAATCATTAGTTCCATTCTCAATTTCATGCTAAACACATCAACCAATACAAAACTCATACTAATCATTATTCAAGCATATCAACAATCAATTGCATTCAATCCTGTCCTAGGGGCAAGTAACCTATATTTTAACATAATTTTACATAATTTCTATCCAAAACCAAAATTTGTACCTTAATGATGGTGGTTTCTAACCCTTGAATCCTTATCTTTTCGGCTAAATCAAGCTTGCTCAACACCAATTAAGCCTCAAGAATTGCTCCACAACAACACCAAACACCAAAATCAAGCAAGCAACTCTAATATCACCAAATTCACACATATATCAACCTAAGGCTCATAGGAAATAAAGGTTTGAAGGAGGAAAAAAGTCACCTTACCTTATCTCATTTGAAACTTGGGTGGAATCTAACTACAATCCATGCTAGAGCTCCCCTATTGCATCAAAATCACAAAAATCTCAACACTCCATACCCAAAATATGAAATGGAAGGAAAACTCAAAAATGGCACAAGGATTTCGAAATTCGTTACCATAATAGTTAGATAGAATCAAAGAGGGAGTCGAGACGAATGCGTAGCTACAAACGGGTCATCAATCAGAATTACGGTTTGAAAGTTATGTGGATTTGAAGGTGCATGGTGAATAGTGACTTAGGGCATTGCACTTTCCTCTCTTCTCTCTTTTCACCGAGGATCTTTCTTTATTTGGGGGGAAAGAATGCTGAAATGCCCTAAATGAAGGGTTTATATATTATGGGTGTGGGCCCAACAAGGGCCTGTTTTGTGGCTTTTGATCCGTTGGCCTTATCTTGGGCCAAAACCCTTAAGATAAGTGTCTGGTTTTCTATTCTACATATTTTTCTTGTCATCATTTGAGAAGTTGTAGAAAAACTAGAATTTCTGGTTTGGTTACCTACGTACCTTATCGTGCGCACCCACACCCTGAAATTTTATAAGTTGTGCGTATGCACAGAAATTATGCATACACATAGGCTGAAAATTCATTCTGGTGCATGCCTACGCATAGCAACGATGCGTACGCACAAACCCTGTTTTTCACACAAAACTCTATTTTTTAACTGTTTGACCTTTCTGGCAGGCTTGTAAACTTCTGTAACCCCTGTTTAAGGTCTGATAGCTAGATTTTAGGCTTCGGAATAAGAGCGAACATATTAAGTATGTTGAATTGATATTGAGGAAAGATGGGTTAAATAAAATGAGAGTTGTGATAGGGATGATTGTGATAATGAGAAATGAGAATGATTGATGATGACTAAGTATGAAGAGTATGGTTATGATATTGAAAGATGATGATGATGAATAAATTTGATTAAGATATGATGAGAATGATTATGATATTAATAGGTGATGAATGATTGATTATGATTGAAATATGAATGAATTAATATGGAAATGGAAGTAAGTCTGATTGAGATGTGCCTGCCGGGTAGTATGCAAGAATTGTGGTTCATCCCACTTGTTCCAGGTTAGTATTTGAAACACTTGGGCAGTAGCAAGGGTTGTGGTTCGTCCTACTTACTCCGGATTAGTATTTGAGACACCTCGGCTATAGCAAGGGTTATGATTTGTCCCACTTGCTCCGGGTTGAGTTCGTAAATACCTGCCTGGATAGTACGCAATAGTAGTGGTTTGTTCCACTTGCTTTGGATTAAGCGGATAGTATGCAAGGGTTGTGGCTTAGTCCCACTTGCTCCGCGAGGTAGTGTTTCTGTCCAGGGTTCGCTACTGGACATGTCGGATATGGCTGCATAACTGACAAATGATATCATCGACCATAGGGCAGACATGCATCATGTGTATTGTATGATTTGTTTGGGTATGCAATATGTGTTTTGGATTGGCTATTTGATTATCTATATTTATATGCTATGTGACTTAAATGCTATATCTGTTCCTTAATTGTGTATTACTTGCATGCTTTGTATGTGTTTGAAATTAAGATATCCCTCAAGTGACAGAGGAGAGTTGAGGGTTGTATCACCTAGAGATTGGGGGGTTTGGTTTGTAAAAAACTGAAACTGAACAAATAGATTAAAAACCTTAGGTAGAATTACCATTTTTCTAGTTAGTGAGAACTCTAGGCTTTGATCTGGGATATAGAAGTTTAGGATTGCCTTCGACTTCACAGAGCCTTATATCTTATCTATCGGGCATTGTTACCATACTGAGAACCCCGGATTTTTATTCCATACGTATTTGTTATTTTTCAGATGCAAAACGTGATGCGCCTCGCTAAGCATGCTAGATTTGCTTTCTTGGAAGTGAAGAATTATCTTTTGTGGCTTATATTCTGTTTTAGCTTTTATATTTTGTTCTCTACTTTTGTACTTTATGTTGTATATCCCTCTTAGATGATTTGGAAAAAATAGGACTTTACTGTTGTAGATATTTTGAGGATTGTATTGTATGTGTGCGTGTGTGCGTGTGTATGTGTATGTGTAGAATACATACATACATACATACATACATACATACATACATACATACATACATACATACATACATATATATATATATAAGCTTTCTGTCTTATCATTTTTCGTAAGCGATGCATCTTTGGTTTTGTTTTGATCGTACCCTTTACTTTGAAGGCTCCTAGCTACATTATCCTTGTCATATATGTATGTATTTCACTTTTAGAAGTCGTAGCGCCTCACCACCTCTGATTTACATCCTAGGCATAAAGCTCTGTGTGGTAGGGTGTTACAACAAACACCACAGTGCTGGATTCATCTTACGGATTCCAACCAGATGCCCCTCTACCACTGCCTGTCGTATGAATGACGATTTGGCTTGATGGTTTGACGGCTTGAGTACTATTTTAGTATCTTTTAAATGCAATGTAGTTTGTTTACTTTAATTAGATTCAATTATTTTGTTTTAGTGGATTTAGGTTGTTAAGATAGGTTTGATTTGGGTTAGTAGGTTTGAACTGCTAAAAATGTTTACGAATTCATGATTGTTGATAGAAATTGCTGCTGATTTTGTATTATATATTGCCATAATGGTTTGCGGTGCCTTCTAATTATAAACGAAACTTGGCCAAAATTTCTAAAATTTCAAAATATAATTGAAGTTCAAATTTGACTTAAACTACTAAACTTAAGTCTTCCATTGATAGGTTTGCACCAAATAACAATGGATGTACACAGGAGTGTACCAATGTCATTAAGTTAATGTACGACCACCCATGTCCAAGCTACAAGAAGATTCCTGCTGAGAATAGAGAGCGATGGTTTCAGAAATGGGCTGTGAGAACTCAACATATTCAAACCTTAGCTAGTTTATATCTTCTATTTTATTTAATACGGTATACTTCAATTAACTAGTGCTAAATACTTCTTTGAACAGGAGAAATTTATGTGGGACAAGACTCATGATGCCATGATCAAGAAGATCTTCAACCATCGGATGGCTAGGCGGCTTCAGCAGATGATTGAGGATGTACGTGAAAGGTGCGACCATCTCACTATTTGGCTCTGCCCGGTCATCAAGAAGTAATTGTACGTCCATTAGGAGACTAATAAAGGGTTCAAATGTTGTCATCTCACAAACAAAGCTAACAAGACATCAGCCAGGTCGTCGAAGTATATAGGTAGGTCAGCAACTTTCATGAAGATAAAAGCCAGGCTAGTATGCAACTTGTTTCATTTTATTATTAAGTTTGTTTTGTTTTTGAAATATAATGTCATTATTACTTGATTTAACATATTGTTTCAATATTTGTAGTCTAGGTCATTGGATCGTGATGCGACAATGGTGGAGACCTTTAAGTATACTCACACCTTAAAGGAAAACAATGAGAGATTTCCTTATCAGCGGTCTGCAGATTATTAATTGAGTAAACATCATATGATATAAAGTTTTCAATTAACTACAGTCTTAATCATAACATGTGCTACACAAGAGTCCTACATGCAGAGATTGGAGGCCGCAACCCAACAATCTCATCATACTGGAGATGACAGCAACAACTCCGTTACATCAATCGTCAATCCAAACACTGTTTGGCGTGAGACCACATCTGAGCCGTATAAGAATTGCGTATACGGTCTTAGATCGTTCTTTTCTGACAACCTTCGCACCTCTACATTGAGACCTTCATCCACCTCTACCACCAACAGGCCCATCAATCCCAAGGATGGCGTCGATTTTAGGGAGCAGGTGCTGGAGCTCAGTCGGAGCCTTCACTAACAAGGTCAGTAGCTGCAGCAGTTTACGGAGAGGTATTAGGAGATCCTCACATGTGTGTCAGACACAAATTCTCTTAGGTTGGAGTGGAGGCAGGAGCTGAGCAGTTTCAGCGGATGGAGCAACAAATGGTGATGTACCAAGATCAAATGCATGCCAGTGGCAGCGGGGATGTTGGAGGGCACCGACATCACCACCTAGTCTACCGCCTCAACAAGACCAGGGGGATGATGACGACGACTATCAGGATCTTTAGTGATTAGAGTTTTATTCTATATTGTTTCATTGTATTATTTATTTGACTTTTTATTTTATTTGTACATTTAATATTTAATTTACCATATTTGGTTTCTATTATTTAGAATTTGACTACTAATTGTGCAAAACATAAATTTAAATAAAAAATAAAAAAGAATTTAACCACTAATTGTGTTTTAAAAAAATCCAAAAAATTGAATTTACTGTCGGATTTACCGAAAAAAATCTGATGGTAATTAGGTGGGAAAGAAAATAGTGGAGCGCCAAAATTACCTTTCACCAGTAATTAAATACTTTTTGGGCAAAGAATCTTCCGGTAATTAAATAATTGGTTGTATCGTTGGATTGTTTCCAACGTAAAATCCGTCGATAAATTCGACAGTGCTCAACGTTTTTCTTGTAATGTAAAGACTCATGAAAGAGAAATTCCTTCAAGTGTGTAATCTACAAAATTTGTGGATAAAATAATCTGTAGATTTTTATAACTATTTCTCTAAAGTGTGTTTTATCTATGGCTAAGAGGAATACTAATGGTATTTGATATTTTTATTATATTTGTATGATTATGATCAAATATTATATTTTGAGTATTTACCCATTTTGGTCTTTAAAGAATTTCGGACCAAACATTTTAGTCTCCAACTAAAATTAATTACTCGATTAATCCTAACAATTAATTCCGTCAGTCACTTAGGTTCTTGGCTCCGTCAACTCTAACGGAAGACAAAATGGTCTTTGACAACTTTAACATGGGACAAAATGATTCCTAACAACTCTAATAGGGAACAAAATGATCCTTGACCTCTTTGTTCGAAAATGACACTGTTCTTTCCCAATTTTCATCATATCCCGCATAACCCTAACATTCATACTCTCCTTCTTCACCTTCGTAGTCTTCTTTTCCATCTTTTCCGTCCTCTTCTTCAGCTCCAAGATCAAACCATGGTGTAACTGCCACACGTGTCGCACCTACCTCAACATGTCATGAACCACACACTTCTTAAATTTCTGTGATTGGTATACCCATCTCCTCCACACTTCACCCACCAGAAGCATCCACTTCCATGTCCTCGATAATAGCATCACCTCCAACCCTGGCAACGTCCACCACATCCTCAAGACCAAGTTCCACAACTACCCCAAGGGCATACCTTTCTCCACTCTCCGATAAGCAATATAGATTGTTGGACATTAGACATCATGAGAAGATTCTCTTTCGACATCATATGCAAGTTCTCATTTGAAATGGACCCCGAGTGCTTCATTCTTTCTTTTCCAAAGTCCAAGTTGGCAGACAGCTTCGACCTCGCATCCAAGCTATCAGTACAATGAGCAATATTGCTATTTCCGTTCATATGAAAATTGAAGTGAATACTGAACATTGGTTCGGAGAAGAAGCTGAAGGAAACGATCGGAGTGGTGGAAAATGTGGTCATGGAGATGATAGGGCAGAAGAGGAGGGAGATGACAACGATGACGACGGGTCTTAACAAATCAGACTTGCTGTCTAGATTCGTGAGATCCATCGAAGACGACAAGTACTTGAGAGACATAATCATTAGTTTCCTGAGTATGAATTGGTTGAGAACAAGTTGAGAATTTTTCTTCTTGAGAACATTGAAGTTGCAGAGTGTGCATTGTGTAACTTGAAGTTACAGTGTTAGACTGTTAGTGTTGTGGGAGATATGATGAAAATTGGGAGAGAACAGTGTCGTTTCCGAACAGAGGAGGTTAGGGAACATTTTGTCCCCTGTTAGAATTGTCAGGAATTATTTTGTCCTCCATTAGAGTTGACGGAGCAAAGGATCTAAGCGACTGATGGAGTTAATTGTTAGGGACCAATCAAGTAATTAATTTTAGTTGGGGACTAAAATGTCTTATTCGAAATTCTTTGAGGACCAAAATAGATAAATACTCTTATATTTTATTATAAATTTATACAATAAATTTTGTTCTAAAAATGAATGTTATATAGGTACTAAGATACTAATAAATACACATAAAAAATTAAGATGTTAGGAAACTAACACTTTTTATTAACACTTTGTTACTAAAATTATGTTTATTTTTAATAGAGAGAATGTTACTGCTGATGAAAGTAACGAAAGTAGATAACAAAATTTTAAAATTTTAAAAAGATAAAATTGTAATAAAAATCTATATTATTTAAAAAATTGTGTTTCACTAAATAAATAATGATGAATATTTGTCACCATATTTATATTTCTGAAGGATATGTACAATAACTAACAATTTGAGAGTGAAGCACGCAGTTATTTTGGAATACACTAAAAAAAATTAGTGTTAGATGTATAAAAAAATAATTTATTTTAAAGTAGAGACGCTTATAGAATTCAAAATATCAAAAGAAAATTATTACTCTCTTACATATATAGTTGCACATAAGTTGATGTTAGCCTAAAAGTATAACTTTTTAATCAGGATATAAAAGTTAAATTAATATGCTTGTTCATAATTGCTTCTTTGTTTAATTAGATAAACTAAAAGTGTATAGATAAACTAAAAGTGTATAGTGCCTTGCTTGCACTATCACATCTAATTAAAATACGAGAAATTGTCATGTTTTTTTGTCTTCATCAATTTGAGTTTATAAATATTGGTGGCTACTACGATAAAGTTGTCATTTTCATCTTTTTATAAAGACGTTTTTCATTTTGTGATTGTTATTGATTTAAAAGCGTATCACTAAAAGTGTTGCTTAAAGAGAAAGTATTACCCTTAATTGTTAACTTGGCTCTGATACCAATTTTTCAATTTCGACTTTTCTTTTAATTTTTCTTTCAAAATTTCTACTAACTCTTCATATTTTGCTTCAAATAAATTTATAATTTGTATAGATTCAATTGGTGGTGCTTTATTCAAAGGATTTTAATAAAAATAATTTGCAACTTCATAATCTAAAGTATTAACCATTTCTACAATTTCTCTTGTATTTGTTATATGATTATTTATTACTAGTCCTTGATGTATATTTATAATTCTGATTTCATATTTATAGTTTTTTAATTCTGTTCTAATTTCTATCATAATTATAATATTCTTTTTTACATAGATTATTATATATAAAATCTTTTATCTGTTTGTCTTTTTCTTTAATATAATTTCTTAAATCCTCAAAAACTTCTTTTATTTCTATACTTTCTCTTGTTTCTAAATATCTTTCTAATTTTTCAATTCCATTCTCCTTCTTTTCTTTCCACAGCTTTAATTCTTTTAAATCGTAATATGGTTTTCCAGGCATTTATAAATTTCCTAAATTTAATTCCAACTTGTTTATATTTATTCTTATTTCTATCTTTTTTATTATAAGATCATCAATTTCGATCTGAAGATTATTTAATTCTCTTTTATACTCCTCTATTTTATTTTTTAATTTTTTCGCTCTTTTCCTTTTTATTTTATTTTCTGGTTTTTTAATATTTTTATGCTTCATAAATTAGGTAATCTAATTATAATTCCTAAAAATAGTTTTATTTAACATTATTTATTTTAGAATTTCTGCAAACTCTATCATCGATTCATCACTATTTTCTAGAGATTCTATTAATTTTTCTAACTCTTCAACTTCTATTTTCAATTTGTTATAGATTATTTTTAGAGCTTCAAATGCTCTTTGATTTATTTCAGAAAACTGCAAATAATTCAAACGATTTTCTCTTTCAAAGAGCTCTTGTTTCTTATCTTAATAAGTTACATATATTTCTTCCTTATCTATTGTCATAATTTAGTATTTAGGGTTTTATTTAATTTTTTTACCTTTTTTGTTAATTCTTTTATTTCAGAGTTTTCTTCTTTAATCTTTAATTTAGATAAACTTAAAGGACTATTAATTTTAGATTCTCTTATTTGAAAATTTGATGAAAATGATTTTCTTGATGGTTCTTTTAATAATAGAACTGGGTTTTCAATAGCTTTATATTTTGGTATTTCTGTTTTTACAATTTTCTGAAATAATTCATCGACATAAATTCTTTCTTTGTTTTTAAATATTATACTATGATGGCTATTTGTTAAAGCATAATTTATTGCATATGTAATTGAAAATGGTTCATCATCTTGTTCCATTAAACTTTTTCTATGAAATTTATAAGCTAAACTTATAGATCTTCCAAGATTTTCAGTTGATAAAGGTATAGCATATCCAAAATGGGCATTAAATTTAACATTTACATTTGCCAAATTTCCATGAACAATTCCAATTATTTGATCTATTGGGTCATCAGTAATTTTTTTGTCACAGATTGCTAAACTTATTGGTGAATTAATTCCTTTCATATATGTAGATTTAATTAAGACTTATATGGTACTAATATGAATCCATTCAATTTTAGATCTTTTTTGTTGATCCTTAATTTTCTCAATCTGTTTACTTAATTCTTCATCATTTATCAAAGCTATTTCAAGTTCTCCATTAGCAGATTTTATTTTTATAGGGGCTTCAAGTTGAATGTTTCCATAGTATATTATATTTTTTCTATTAAAAACTTCTTTTAAAAGACTTTATTTATTAAAATTTTCATTTGATTTGAGATTTAGTTCTATTTTTAGAACAGCCTGTTTTTCATTATCTAATAAAGCAGTTAATCTATAATAATCAGATTCTTCCATTAATTCTAAGCTTTCTAAATAATTCATAACTAAGAGACTAAGATAAAGATATACCTTTCTGGAGAAAAACTTCCTTTATTTAGTATATTTTACATAAGGTGTTTTTATCTCCAGAGGGGAGATTGTAGATATTAACTCCAGAGGGGAGTTTAGAACTATTTTTCCTAAGGGAATTCTTTGTCAGACTACAGAATTACCTTGGCAGCTTCCTCCTTACTCTCCTAGCATATGAGTACTCTTAGCCTTCTGCTTTCTGTTTTCTTATGCCTTCTACAATTGCTAAGCAATCTATTTATAATGGTTGGGTCTGATGGACAATTTCCATCCTTACCCTTCTTATGACGTCATTGCTTACGTCATTGTTTATTATCTTGCACCAGCTACATTATTGGTGCTTTATGACCTAAGCGCTTACGTCATTATGCAATAATATTGAGGGATGCTTCAGATGCACTGTCCTCTTCTTTTATCATGTGGGTGGATTCTATTTCATTATTGCTTTCTTTAGATATTTCCGAGGCGCATAGCTGGCACTTGTGGTCTTCTCTGTCTTTTATCAAATAGCAGAGATTCCTTCTTATCCCTTCAGGGAGCTTTTCTAAAAGTCCAGATAAATTGTAGAATGCTGATTCAAATTCCACCAAGAGTCTCGTCTCTCTTTCTTCAATTTCATTTCTTTTACTGGACACAAGCAGAGTATTTCTACTTTTATAGTTAATTCTTGTGTGAGATTCCTTCGTTATTTTTTGAGTTCTTTCAAAGACCCTTGCTAATGTGCTGGCTAGTCTTCCTTCATGACTGTAAATTGTTAAATCTTGAATTTGATCAATTGGTTGAAAATTTCCTGGAAAAACGGACATGAATATTACTTGGTGTGCTGGAACCAAGCATTCTTCTTCTTCATTAAAAATAGGTTGACTATTTGTAAATTTTAGGGATACATTCCTTGGATTTACATTGTCAATCATATTTTTAAATCTTTTTACTGCATCAACAAATCCTGCAGGAAACTCACTAATAATTTTTAGATCATTAAAAATTAAAATTATATCAATTAATCCATACTAGAAAATCTGATAAGTGTCAGATGGGGAAGCATCTGGAAAAATAACCAGCTTTATTAGCTGTTCTTTGGCAATAGGATAATATCCCAAAATTGCCCTTTTTTCTTCAGTCCAATTCAGGACTATGTTAAGGGTTTCTCTGAGATTTGATCTACAGACCCTTTTCTTTTCCTTGATTTCAGCCCTTGTAGGAATGTTTCTCATTATTTCTGTTCTCTGGGCTTGAATTGGAGCTTTATCTGCTCTTTTTAGGGTTTGCTCTGGATGAAAGACTTCATATTCCCTGAAGGATTCATTTGCCTCTTCTAGTGTTAAAAATCATCCTTTATGAATTATCTTTGATTGATGTGTGAATGGTGCTGCTTTTTCCCAGGCATCATATACTCCTTTCATTGGGTCATTATAAATTACATAATATTTTTTATCTTGGGTGGATTTTTTAATAATTTCAGCAATTGTTTTATTTTCTGAAATTTTTTCTTCTCCTGGTTTGTCCACCATGCTTATCTGGCTGAACTCTGATGGTTTTGCTTGTTGTGTTGATTTCATTGCTTCAATGGCCTTCTTGAGGGATTGGATCTGTGTCCTTATTTGCTGGCAATGCTTGCATTTTTCGAGTTCTTGCTCATATTTTTGAATTTCTTGATCTAATGCGTTGTAAACGAACTCCATTCTCTTGTTAATGTATCTGCAATAATATTTTTGTCACCCTTAATATATTTAATTTTTATTGGATATTGTAACAAAAATAATTGCCATCTTACCAATCGTCCATGATTATAATCAACTTTTAAATTATATCGTATGAAACCTGTTAGGTAACTTGAATCTGTCCTTAATGTAAATTCTTTGGGTAGTAAATCAAATTTTTATTTTTTAAGAATTTTAATTGCTGCTAGAGTTTCCTTTTCATGAGTAGTATATCTCTGTTATGTTGGAGTAAATGTCCCTGAAATATACCTGCAAAGTAATTCTTTTAGAGAATATTTAGAATCTAGTGATTCTTTTTCTTGTTCCAAACTTTTTATAACTTTCTTAACTTTTAGACATCCTGACCAGGTTATGTCTGAAGCATCTGTTTTTACTATTAAGTAGTCGTTTTTTTCTGGAATATAAAGTTCTGGAAGCTTTTTACATAATTATTTGACTCTTTGAATTTTCATACTATCTTTTTCTTCCCATTTCCATTCTTTTTTAGTACTTATTTTTGGAAATAAGTTTTTAGTGTATTCTGTTATATTCTTTAAAAATCCTTGATCAGAAATATAATTTATACACCCTAAAAATCTTTGTAATTATTTTCTATCTTCTATTTTATTAGGAAATAAATTTACCTTTTCTAAAACATTTGGTTGAAGTTTTAACTTTCCTTGAGTGGATAGAATTAATCCAAGAAATTCTATTTCTTGTTTTGCTATTCTTGCTTTCTTTTTGCTCAGAACTAATCATTTTTCTTTACATCTTTCTAATACTATTAATAATTTTTGAAGATGATCTTCTTTATCTTGTTTTGTAAAAATTAATATATCATCAATGTAAACTAAAATAAATTTATTTAACTCTTTTAGATTTTATTCCATAAATCTTTGATAGATACCTGGGGCTTGTTTTAATCCGAATGGTAAAACATTCTATTCATAGAGCAACACATTTACTGATTCTTTTGTTGGGCAAGTAAAAGCAGTTAATTTCTTTGTTTCTTCGTCTAAACGAAGTTGCCAATATCCTGATTTTACATCGAGAGATGAAAACCAAGTTGCTCCTTTGATTTTTTCTAAAATAGAATCTTTTTTTGGAAGTTTATGAACATCACCAACAGTTGCTTCATTCATCTTCTTATAATTAATTACCATTCTTCGTTTTTCCCTTTTAATTTCATTATTGTTTTCGACATAAAAGGCTGGAGTCGCATGAGAACTTTTACTTAATCTTATAATTCCTTTTTCCAAAAGATCTTTACATTCTAATGAGAACTCTTCTCTATCTCTTGCGGAATAAGGAATTTTATTTAGAACATTTATTTCCTTTGTAGGATCTTTTAATTTAATACTTACTAATTCTTTATTTGTATTTTTAATATCTAAAGGATTATCAGCGCAAATTTCACCCAAAAGTTCTTCTATTTTTATTTCAAGATTATTTTTTGGGATATTTATCTGAAAATATAAGTTTAAATAACATGTTTCTAATATAGAAAATATTTTAAATTTTAAAATCTTATCTATAGTAGTAGTTGGTATTTTTATACGTTTTGATTTTTGATTTATTGAAGAATTGTGTGGAGCTTTTAAAACTATATATGTTAATTCTTGAATGAATGGATGATATAGTTTTAAGAAATTATTTCCTATAATAAAATCCATTCCAGAATCTAACATATATATGGATGGAATAATGAACCTATAATTTTGAATAAATATTTCAGCCATTTCTGCTTTTTGGTCAATTTTATGTATTGATTTGTCAGCTATTCTAACTCTTAATGGTTTCTTTAATTTTTTCCAATCAAGTTTTATATTTGTACTAGCAAAGCATTGTGTTGCTCCAGTATCTATGAAAACATTTATAAACTTTTCTGTTATTTTTATAGTAATAAATGTAGCATTATTGCTCAGTCTCTGAGTCTGTTTCTGAGACATATTCAAAAATATAGTCTAAGTTATCATCTGATTCTTCTAATGGTTCCATGAAATAAGACTTAGCAATTTCTAATTGTTTGGTAAGGTCCTTTTTATCCTTCTTTTTTGGACATTCATTTGTATAGTGTCCTTCTTCTTGGCAATACCAACACTTACAATTTTCTTTTTTATTTGAGCAATAGTTATTTTTTTTTCTTTTGTTTTTATTGTTATTTCTTTTTCTAAAATACCTCTTTTTTCTCCAGTTTGGATAGTATTTTCTTTTTCTAAATTGATATTTTCTTTTTCTTTAAAAATTTTTATTAAAACCATATTTTTGAGAAATTTCTTCATTATCTTGACAGCAAATTCTAATTATATTTTCAAATTTTTTTTGAGTCGCTTCTTGCATACAACGTTCTTTTATTTCCTCTCTTATTGCAGAGGTTGCTCCGCCAAAATTATTTTCAATTGTTCCTCTATTTATTTCTCTTATAAATCTTCCCATTATAAATTCATTAGCAGGGTATGGAAGTTTTGTTATATACATACTAAGATAATGGTCTTTATCTTCTTCTTTTAGTTTATAATAATGTATTCTATATTCACATATATAAGATTCCACATTACATAAATCATATATTTGAATATTAGTTAAATGGTTTTTTGCTTCTTGATATTCTTTATTATAAACTTCTTGTCTATGACCTATAATATTTTTTCCAAAAAATTCTCTATACAGAATCATCATTATATGTAATATCTTATCATAAACTGTTGTTTTTGTTGCTAATTCTTCTATTATTTGATTTTCTATTGATGTCATATAATCTCTTACAGTTCCTTTAGTATGAAATCCTATATAATTCCAGATATCTCCTCCAGACAATTCACTAAGTTTTGGATTAGTAAAGGCTTCTAATAAGAAGGAATTCAACCAGTTATCAAAAATTTCTTTTTCATTCTTTTTACAGTCTAAATCGAGCATTCTTTCTCCTTCCAATTCCTGGATTTTAGGAACGTATTTTGATGGTATTTTTGTATACTTTGAATTTTCATTCATAAATTCCTTTTTAAAAACATAATTTTCAAAACCTGTTTCCCATTTAAATTGAGATTGATTATCCTTAGATGTTTCAGCTTCATTTTTTACTTGTATTGGAATTGCTGGTTCTTCATCACTTGAATAATCTAGGATGTGTTCTTCATTTTCTATATTTTCAGAATTTACTAGTTCTTCTTCTATTTGAAATTCTTGTTCCATAATATTATTTTCTTGAGCCATTTTTAATTGTTTAAAAAGCATTGTAACTTCTTCTAATTAATATTCATAATTTCAATGGTAGTTTTACTTTTAGTTCTGTTATGTTGGCTATATTTTAAAATTTTTCTTCTTTGGGATTCTCTTTCTGAAAATATTTATTTAATATCTGTTTAATTTCGTTTATATTAGGTTCCTCTTTTTCTTTATTTCTTTGAAATTTTATGGATACTAATATTTCTTCAAGCATATCTACTATAGAATTTAATTGTGGGTAAAAGTATGATAAAAATGTAGGAAATCATTTCCATGGTAACATTTTTTAGAAATTCCGTGTAAAATATAAGTTTTTTTCAAGTTTTTTAAGTCCTTCAATAAAACTTATAGTAAAATAAAGATTTTAAGAAAAATCATTTTGTATTGATTTTAAGAATTCGGTGTCATTACAATTAACATTAGTCAAAATCATTAGTTTTTGATCTATTAATTTTGATAATTTAATTATTTCTTCTCTTAAATCTTCTAATTTACTTTTTTCTATTAGGTGACGCTTTTCTTATAAAATGCTATGGTTTTAAGTGTTTTATAGTGAAAAGTGTGGCTTTAAAATATATGATTTAGGTCTTACCAAGTAGGCGTCTTTAAAAAAAGTTGTTTTGGGGATCTTTATTTGAGTGGTGGCCATAAATATTTGTATTCTTATTATTAATTATATAGTTTGTATAAACCTGCTTTATATTGTTAGTTGACAGAAAATGGACCCAATTACTTTTTCAAGAAAACTAATTATCTATTAGTAAGTCATAATTAACGATGATTGTTTCCTTTTTTTTTTTTTTTTTGTGAATATGTGGCAGGTGTTAGTAAATGGTTGAATGGGAATGAAGAAAGCCCTTGCATGTGTTAGTGGAATATTGAGTGCTGTGACTATGAGAATAAGACGAAGAAAAACAAGATTGGAGAATGTGTCACACTAACACTACGCATCATCATCATAACTGATCGGTGGTAGTGGGTACTTTAATTTCCCAATGTTATGAAGCTCCCTACTTTTTATGTTGTTGGATTTGAAAAGCTGGTCGTTAAGATTTTAAGGCTCATTGTGCTTTAATTTGCTCCCAACAAGAATTTTCATGAGGAAAAGAAGGCGATTGTTGAGGCATATGCTTGGAATTGGGTCTTACCAAATAGGAACAATCAGAATCAAACGTAATCAATATGTTTTACCCTTTTATCTTTCCCTCTCTATATGCTGCGCTACTCACTTTTATCTTAATGAGATGATTAATTATTACTTTGACCATAGGAGATTAGAATAATTTACCTGACCAAATCTAAGAATGGAACTGAAGAGTATTTGAGGTTGGATTTGGAGACTGCTGACATTGTGAAAACTTAATTACGCTATGCCATTCACTTTTTTAATTTCCCCCTAATTTTACCATTAGCAAACCATCTATCTACCTTACACATTAAGAATCGATGAATTTTTTTTTTCTTTTTGTGGTATAATTGAATATTGAAACAATGCTGAGAAAGTCTCCAAAAACGAGAGGAGCTGAAACAATAAGAACAATAATGACCTCCTCCACCAAAGAGTCAGAAAAATTCTAAAAGGTTGTTAAGTTCGATTTGTCATTACATTTTTATTTTTAATAAAAGTAGTATAGCGAGAAACTATTTTAAGTAAAACATGCACTAGACTAACCATCAAACCAGAGTTCAACTACCAATTTGCCATTAGTTTTATAACCGGTAAGTTATTGTCTTATAAATAAGTTCTGACTCTATCTTAACATTCTTCTTTCAAATCTTTTACAAGGTAAAAGTTAAAAAAAAAATAAAAAATAAGAGAAGATGTGATAATTTTTTTTCTAGGCATAAACACTACTATGCTCATCTTCATTAGCGAGGGTTGTTTCAACTGCGCGTCCTAAAACAAAGATTACCGACGGTTTATACATAAGCGTCGCTAAAATGGACTAACTTTATTTTTTTGTTCCCGCTAAACTTTGGCACCACTTCAACGCCAATTGACACATACTAATATTCACTATAAGAAAAATAATGAGTACCATCGGATTTAGCATTGCACATTAGCGTCGGCTACCGATAGATTTATTGACGGTTTTGATGTGGAATTTGTTTAGTCAAATTGTTACCGTTGGATTTTTGTTTCTGACAGTAAATTTGCCGGTAATACTTGGGGAGAAACAGGGAAAATAGGCGTGAATTTAGCATGAAATTTACCTTCGAAACAATATGTCGGTAAACTCATTTTAGTGAAACATTGCATTTTGGTGACTCGCAACGAGTTACTGTCGGTAAATCCGACGTTAATGAGTCCTAAAATTCAAAGCGTAAACCCTCCTCTCTCTCTCTCTCTCTCTCTCTCTCTCTCTCTCTCTCTCTCTCTCTCTCTCTCTCTCTCTCTCTCTCTCTCTCTCTCTCTCTCTCTCTCTCTCTCTCTCTGCCGCGCCGTCAACTCCACTGTCGCATACCCCTCCTGTTGCCGCCTCCCTCCACTCCTTGCACTGACCCTTATCCACGACGTCTCCATTACAGCCGCCATTGCAAACCCTAGCCTCCATTGCAGCCACCCTTCTTCTCACCGGTGACATCTTGCTGTTCTTCGCGTTGCCAGCTTCTTCTCCTGGTCCAGCATGCTTCGTCATCTGTCATAAGGTCCAGTTTCGTCGTCGTCCGCCAGGTCTAGATTAGTTAGCTTAATTTTTTTGTTTTCAACCTGTTTTTCATAAAAAAAAATGTGATTTGGTTAATTTAGTTTGTAATGTGTTCAGAATAATTTAGCTAAAAATAATTAGTTAATTTTGTGTATGTTTGTGAGCTCTGATATCTTATGATGCTATGTATGTAATTGACTAATTGCATGGTTATCCATTTATGATGAGACTTGAATTTGTCAATTTGTTAAATGGAAGATTTAAATTTGTTGACTGGAAAGCTTGCTATTTATTGATTTAGTTATGCTGCTGACTGCTGATTTCGTGTGCGTTTTCTAATTTTGAATTTCTTGAATGGAAAGTTTGTTAATTTTTTTGTTTTTGCTATTTAGTTCTGCTTTATGTAATTTCATATCTTGAATCTTCCAATGGTTCTAGTTCTATTAATGACTGAATAATATCATAAAAATTTATCTACATGGAAAGGATTTGAATGACAACAGCAAAATATAAGTTAATAGTTATTATTATTTTTAATTATGTTTTAGTTAACATGAGAGAGATTTGAATGATAACAGAAGAAAAGATCATTTTATATTAAGAAAAAATTAGTATAAGATCTGAGATATAAACAGGAAAATTTGGTTACAATGCTAATATATTCATTATTTGGTGTGTGTGTGTTTTTTTTTATAAATTATTTTTATTATTTGATCCATGAATTATGAAATTAAAATGAAACTTTTTTAACTATAATTTCTAGTTGGCCATTAAAAATAAATAGTTGAACTTTCATTTTGCACAAATCTAATCTTATACCAATCCAATTGTATTTAATAGGTTATTGCAAATTTAAATAATAACTTGATAGGCACATCTCTGTGGATTAAATTGCTAAGTTGCATTAGTCCATAACATGATCCCACTCACTCAAATAAATTTATACTTAAAAGTTTGCATATTGTTTTTGCATTGGTTTTATGCAGTCACATCTTATTGTGCTTGATGATGTTAATATAACTTGACTCTAATTAAAAATAAATAGTTCAATCTATTTCATACTTAAAGTTTTGCATATTGCTTTTGCATTGGATTTATGCATGTCACATCTTATTGCTTTGGATTTGAATTATGAAGGATCCTTGAGTAGTTGAGTTTAATTCTTATGAAATTAATTGAGTGTTGATTGATGTTGTGGATTGAGATTGGTTGGATTTGTGGGAACCGTAAAGATGGATATATGTCCAATTTTAGGGGAGGTTATGTCCAATTTTTTCAGAGAGTTTTGTTGAATGATTTGTGTAGTATATATGCTTATTAGTGTTAATAATATATTCTTTTTGCAGACATGACGACAGGTAGCAGAGATAGATCGAACAGGTCTTGTGGTCATAGTAGAGGGAGGGTTTCCACTGAATCTCCAAGGACTGTTCATTCATTGCCCTCTACCCCAATTACCCCATTGATTCCTGTGACGTCCCAGGTGGGTCTAGCGGACCAGCAATTCATCATGGTCCTAAACTCGAACTACGTACCTCCTTCTGCTACCTTCTCCCCTCCCAAAATCCAGCGATAGAGCCCGCGGTGGGTGATTCCTCCAGTGCCCCCCAGCAGGATGCCCCTCCACCACCGTCCTTCATCCGACAGAAGATTTGACTCGATGGCATGCAGACCTGAGTACATACTATTTTTTAATCTTAAGTTTGTTAATTTTAAGTTTATGTGTTTCTATATGTTTGTTAATCTTAGATTTTTTTTCTCTTATAGGTTTGCACCAAACAACAATGCTTGCACATAGGAGACCTCCGAGGTCATTAAGTCAATGTACAACCACCCATGGCCAAGCTGCACGAAGATCTCTGCTGAGACTAGAGACCGATGGTTTCAGAAGTAGGCGGTAAGAACCCAACAATGTTGAATTAATTAACTGTATTTGAACTGTATTTTATTTTGACTGACTAATGTTGTTGAATCACTTTGTGCAGTTGAAATTGATAATCTCATGATCAGGAAGATCTACAACCACCAGGCAACTAAACAACTTCAGTAGATGATGAGCGACGTTCATCAGGGGCGCGACCACCTAACGACATGGATCCGTCCATCTATCAAGAAGGAACTAGAAGCCCATTTTAGAAATGATGAGGGGTTCAAGCATTGCCATATGACAAACGTTGCTAATAGGGATTCGCCGAGGTTGTCGAAATATACGGGTAGATCGGTGACCTTCATGAAGACGAAGAGCAGACTGGTAAGTAGTTGGGTAATGTTTGTTAGTAGTTACTTGAATTAGTTGTTTATTGATTAATTTTATTAGTTGATTTGAATATGTGCAGTTTAAGTAATTGGATCGTATAGCGACACTAGCAAAGACCTTCAAATATACCCATACCTTGAAGGCCAAGAAGGAGAGATTTACTAACGAGTGGTTTGTGCCCCATTATATGAGTTTCAATTAATTATAAGTTTCTAATTTATTTGGTTTAAAGTCAATTAACTGTTATCCTAATCACAACATGTGTGACACAGGAGGATTACACGCAGAGATTGGAGGCTGTGACCCAGCAGTCTCAACCGCCTAGTGGGAATGACGAAGCCGGCTCTGAGACCTCAATGGTAGATCCTGATAGGGTTTAGCGCGAGACCGCCTCTGAACCCCGCAAGAATCGCCGCTTCGGATTGGGGCCGTTCTTTGCCAATGTCCTCCGCTCCTCCGCATTGGCGGCTTACTCTGCTTTTGTCTCTGCCACCAGCTCTGCCGATCCCCAGGAAGTTGTCGACTTGAGGGAGGAGGTACAGAAGCTGACACAGGAGCTTCACCAATAAGGAGAGCAATCTAAGCAGAGGTACGGCGACCTTCTTGCACGCGTGAAATGAGCTGTTGCCATCAGCTCGGACCTGATGGAAAAGTTGGAACAACTAGATCATTTGCGAGAGCAGATGGAGGTGTACAATCAGCTAAATTGTTTATAAGTATTTACTTTTAAGACTTTAATTATAAATACGTAAATTAATTACTGACGATCACACTTTAGATAACATAAAAAAAATTTAAAATATAAATTAATTTTCGTCATTCGAGAGCTAACAACTAATTCCTAATTCAATGGGAGTTCACGTTTGAGTACAAAACTTTTTGCATACACCATACTTTCAAAGATCAAATCGTTTAAACTATATATTTCTTATTGATGTTTGATAGTTATAACAATAGTCTTTGGAATAACTAAAAGTGTTGAGACTTTGGTGTTTGATGCATTGCTATCAAAGACAAATACACTCATTTGTAGTTACTAGTTAGTTAATTTTTTGTGAATCATATTTCATTATCAGATAAGTAAAGGCTAAGACTAGTTGTTTGCGTGACTTGCGCAATACTTCGCAATACCCAAAATTTCAGCTCCAAATTGAGAGTGGGACCCAAAGTCCTTATAATTCCAAATCCTAACCTCCAAGCTTCTATTTTACTTAGCTATGCTTTTTAGCATATTAGTGTGAAATTGTTATTGTGTCTCTTTCATTCCACTGAAAACACAAGCCATAATAGAGAGTTATTTTGTCCACCAAATTTGAGTGGATGCACGTGTTAAGGTTTGGAATTTTTATAAAGGTTCTGAAGTTGAAGTTGAAGTTGAAGCTGAAGACAACCTTGATAGTTCAATTTGAACATGATCTCTAATTCTAAGCAAAGCCATGCATGTGCTCTTTCGTTGTTAAAATTAACAAGTTTTAGGCGCAATTGTCTGGAACTATGCTGAAGGATTATTTCAGTCTTTTATAAGACTAATAAAGTTTAATTTAATGAATTGAATACCTCTAAATTGTGAAAGATGACTAGTATTGGACTTAACTAGGGTGAGAGTAATATGATATGCAATCCAAGTATACATAAAAAAAGATAATAGCTATTAAATATATATTAAAAATAAATTAAATATAAATTATATATTAAGAATTCGTATAAATATATATTAAAATATAAATTATATATTAAAAATAAATTAAATGATACATACATTTATATATAAAAACATAATAATTAATTTGGTTTTTTTTTTTTTTTTTGCATACATAACATTTTTCTATTATACACATTAGAACGAGAATAAACAAGTTAAAGATAATTTGTTTATTCTAATTCTATCAACTTTTGTTGTTCTAAATATGCATATCTTTTTTATGTTAAAATCAATTATAGAGCCAATTTTGATCCTCTATTTTTTTTTTTTTTTTTGGTTTTGAATTTTGATCTTAATTAATATTGAGGCAGGTTTTTTGGTTGACTCTCTTTATATTGGGATTGATTGGGCCGATTTTCACTAACATTTCTTTTGGAAAAAATTGTATAAAGTGTTTTTAATTTATTTTGGGAAATGGCATTTAAAAAAGAATTTGGGGGGGAACAATTCTTAAACTTGTATCCTTAATGATCAAATTACAAATTCCCATTTATTCTGTGGTAAGTCTTTCTTCCACTCCCGAAACCACCTGTATGTTTTGTTTTTTACTCAGTCCTTACTCCTTACAGCTTCTACATTAAACCAATCCTCCATGTTAAGGCACTGGTTCCTTGCCAATCCCAATGAATATGATTTTCAATAGAACTTGATTTTGTAAAATGGATTAGCTAAGTTTAGGTGTTAAATGCAGAAAATTTGTATTGAAAAATTAAAAATATATAAAAAAATAAGATTTTTTTAATAGGTGTTCTAAAACTACTAGTCAAAGATATAATAAAAAGAAAAGTTTTATAGAAAACAAAATAAATATTAATAATTTATGTTTTAATTTAATAAAAAAATTACTTTCTCGATCAATATTCTCAGAGCACTCTTGAACTAAACCTATATAAGAAATTAAATTTTTAGATAATCTTGGACAATAATTTTAAGTCACTTATTAATAATTTTTTTTTTAAATTATACTAATTTTAGACAACCAAATCTTTTATATAGCTAAGTCTAATTAAATAATGATATATACATACTTTTTTCTTTTTTGATTGTTTTTTTTCTTTCTTTCTTTCTTTTTTCATTTAATTTTTCTCCTCTTCTTTTTTTTTCCTTCCTCCTCCTCTTCCTCCTTCATCGCGTATTCGTCGTCATCATCATCATTTTCTTCTTTTAATACTTTTTATTTTTATTTATCTTCTTTATTTGTTTATTTATTTGTGTTTTTTTTATGAAGAAAAAGAATAAAAAAACACAAAAAATAATGATAAAGAATTATATCAACATTTTTTATATAAAACACAAAAATACAATAAAAATTACACTGAAATTTGTTATATAAAATATTGAAATTTTACCATGATAAACACAGAATTTGAATTGATCTTACCACATTGTAAAATAGTTTGTTGTTTTGCATTTGGGAGTATACAATTCAATTTTAAAACAAATTTATTTAAATAAAATCTTCCATTTTAAAATAAAACATAGAAAGATATAGAAAAAATTTTGTATCAATAATAAAACATGAAAAAGAAGAAGAACATGTTGAGAGAAAAAAATATGAAAAAAAGGAGTAGAAGAAAAAGATATATTGGGAGAAATTTCGATGCTATTTTCAAAAAATTTCATTGTTATTTTTTTTAATAACTTTTAATTAGTTAAGAAATTTTATGCGTTACCGTTAAGAAATTTCGGTGTCAAAATTTAGAAATATTGTGTGTCAAGCTTAAAATGTTTTAATGCTATTTTTTTTATCAATTATGCATGTTAAGAGAATCATTAGAATCGAATTAGATCAATTAATATCATTTGTATTTATATAGCGTATCTGTATATTAAATGTAGGATTCTATACTTTTATTACTTTGATTCTACTAGCAACTATATATATCCCTTGTATATTGTACTTTTCCTCAATCTGAATAATACACAAAACACTCTCTTCTGAATAATTCTACAGGTTCTATCTCGACGCTCCTGCTCCTACCGTCATGCCTCCTCCTTCCACTCGTTCTTCCAGGATAAGAAATCTACCTCCTCATCTTCTTGATTATCATTGTATGAACCTAAGTCATTCAGAGAAGCCTCCACAAATCCAAATTGGCAACAAGCAATGCAGGAAGAAATACAAGCACTTGAAAAAGTACACACTTGAGATTTGGTTGATCCTCCTTCTAATCAGAAAGTTGTGGAAAGCAGATGGGTATACAAGATCAAGACTCGCTCTGATGGTTCTATTGACCGTTGTAAGACACGATTGGTTGCTCAGAATTGTACGTAAGAGTATGGTATTGACTATAAAGAGACTTTTTCTCCTGTTGCTCGTCTCATATCTATTCGAGCTCTTCTTGCCATTGCTGCGGTAAAAAAATGGTCTCTCAGTCAGATGGATGCGAAGAATGAATTTCTTAATGGAGATTTGAAAAAGCAGGTCTATATGAAACCCCCCCTCCGGGTTATCCTTGTCCTTCTAGCAAAGTTTGTCTCCTTCGCAAGGCACTCTATGGACTTAAGCAAGCTCCTCGTGAATGGTTTGACAAGTTCAGCACTACCATATGTAGTCTTGGTTTCACTTGCAGCCCGCATGAGAATGCTCTCTTCATTCGTAAAAGTGAACGTGGAGTTATTTTTCTACTTCTGTATGTTGATGACATGATCATTACTGGAGATGATGTTGATGGTATCTCTGATCTCAAGGCATCCCTTCAGCGTACTTTTGAGATGAAAGAGCTTAGTTCTCTCAGCTATTTTCTTGGTCTAGAAGTCATATCTACCGATGATGGCATCTATCTCTCTCAAGCTAAATATGCTTCAGATCTTTTTGCTTGAGCTGAAATTACAGATAGTCACACTGAGTCTACTCCTCTTGAGCCTAATGTTCGATTTACTCCTATGGATGGCACTGTTTTGGATAATCCTACTCTTTATCGACAGCTAGTTGGAGGACTCGTCTACTTAACTGTCACCCGACCAGACATCACCTATCCGATTCATGTTTTTAGCCAATTCTTGTCAGCTCCTCGTACTACTCACTATGCAGCAGTTCTTTGCATTCTTCGCTACATCAAAGGCACCCTATTTCATGGCCTTTATTTTTCTGCCCATTCATCTTTATCCTTTCAGGCGTACTCAGATGCTAATTGGAATGGTGATCCCACTAATCGTCATTCCACTACTGGTTATTGTTTGTTTCATGGTGACTCTCTCATTTCCTGGCGAGCTAAGAAGCAAACATTCACTGTTCGATCAAGCACAGAAGCTGAATACCATGCTCTCGCTGATACCACTATTGAAATTATCTCAATTCGTTGGCTTCTCGAAGACTTGGGTGCAACTCAGTCATTCCCAACTGATATTTTTTGTGACAACCGCAGTGCTATTCAGATTGCCCATAATGATGTATTTCATGAACGTACCAAACATATTGAGAATGATTGTCACTTTGTTCGGCAACGTATCCTTATTGGTATTGTTTGTCTCATCGTTGTTGGAACACTGGAATAGACTTTCTGATATCAATGTTTTGAAAATCGGTTCGAACTAGCCGGTAGGACTGGTAAAACCGGGAACCTAAAGCAAACACGGTTCGAATAGAAGACAAAATCGTAGGATTTGAAAACCGAAGTTCGGCCGCCAAACTGGCTGGAAACTGGTCGGTCTAACCGAACCGTAACCCAGCCGGTTCTTTAAATTTTCCCCAAACACCGCGTTTTGCATGCTGAAGGGCTAAAGGGAACCCTAGTCAGTAGTCATAGAGGCACACAGATCTCACCCCTCTCCTCTCTCGAGCCTCCACTCTCACGTTTCCAGTCTCCACTCTCACTCTCCGTTGAGCCACCGCCGCCGTCACAACATCTGTTGATTGTAATAATAATTATTGAAGCATGATTAATTCATTTAATTGTTGAAGCTGATTGCTAGTTATTAGAATATTTTTCAGAAACTGCTTGTAATGTTCTTCACATCAAAAGTGATTACTTGTTGGTTCTAAATTTTGCTGTTGATTGCTTGAAGCATAAATAATTATTGAAGCTGATTGCTGGTTATTAGAATATTTTTCAGACACTGTTTGAAATGTTCTTCACATCAAGAGTGATTAATTGTTTGTTCTAAACCTTGCTTTTGATTGCTTGAAGCATGATTAATTGTTGAAGCTGACTGCTTGAAGGGTGAAACATGATTAATTGTTGATAGATTTATTTTTTTCTTATCTCTGTATCCAGGAAATCATTCAGCTATCCTTTTTTCTCTCAACCCGATGGCCCAGTGATTAGAAATGGCTCCTTTAAATCGTCATTCTTATTTCCAGGGTATGAATGGGTTTCTATTCCTTTATAACTACCTACATTTGTATGTTTTCTTTTGTTGTCATATTGACTTTTGTTTATTGATAGTATAAAAGAAGAATTTTATCTGGGTCCACCACCGAAAGATAAGCTTTCCAAGGTATATTTGATAAACCCCTATTTTGTGGTTTACTTGTGGTTAATTTAGGGGATTTTATCAACTTATTCTCACATTTATTCAATAAAATAGCATGGTTTTGTGAATTGCTCCTAATTTGTGCTTAAGAGTAAAAACATGTTTTTTAGGCCTTAAAATTAGTAATTTTAATTCGCCTTAATTTCATTCGATGTCTTGATGTGTTTGTTGAGTGATTTCAGGTTCATAAGGCAAGTATTGGATGGAAGAAGTGAAGAGAAAAGCATGCAAAGTGGAGAATTCATGAAGAAATGAGCATTTGGAGAATTAAGGGCCACGCGTACGTGTGAGGAGGAATTTTGGCTAGTGACGTGCACGCGTCACCCACGCGCATGCGTGACGCTAATCACATGACCTCATTAAAGGGAATTCACTAGGGGCGATTTCTGAGCTTCCCAGGCCCAAATTCAACTCATTTCTAAGGGTATTTCAAGTTTGGACAAAGGGGAAGCACTTAATTGTATGATAGTATCATGTAGTTTAGTTTTCTAGAGAGAGAAGCTCCCTCTTCTCTCTAGAATTAGGGTTCTTAGGTCAATTGCATCTTAGATCTAGGCTTAATTTCTTGTTCTCATCTTGTTTTCTTTACAATTTCTTGTTTCTACATCCTTGCTTCCTTAGTTTTACTTATTATTCCCTTTATTTTGTTGCCTATTTTGATGTTGATGAACCCTTGTTGGATTTGGTTTTTATTTAATGCAATTTTATGTTTCCATGTCTCTTCTATGTTTATCTTCATTGTTATTGTTGATTTCTTGTTTGTGTTAGTTATGGATTTGGTTAATGCTTGTATTTTGTGATGTTTACTTTTATTGCACTCTAGGTATTTGTTAAAATATTTTCACTAGTTTTTGTGTAGTTTTCTTTACTCTTGGCCTAGGCTAAGGGGATTGAGTGACCTTGAGTCATTGGGTCTCATTGAATTGGTGATTTGAGAACCCTATGTGGTCAATTTGATAACCATTGACTCTAGCTTACTACTAAGTCAATTAGTAGCTAGGTTAGGACTTATGGATTGATGTTGATCAAGCATATTTGACGTACTTAATGCTTTGAGGTAGATATTGTACTTACTTCAAGCATAGAAGTAGACTTAATGAGTTGGTCCCTCATAATTGTCAATATATGGTTTGTAGACAAGGATGGTGATTTCAATTACCTATATCTAGTCAAGAGTTCTTTTCCCTTATTTTATTAGTTCTTGTCATTTACTTTCTTGCTTTTATATTTCCTTGCCAATTACAAATCAAACCCCCTTGTTCCTTCATAGCCAATAATTGATCACTTCATTGCAATTCCTTGTGAGACGACCCGAGATTTGAATACTTTGGTTAATTTTCATTAGGGTTTGTACATGTGACAACCAATCTTTTAAAATTTGATTTGAAGATCAATTGTCGCTTTGGACTATACTACCAACAGAATTATTTGTGTGAATTCCGAACCGGTATAAATCCTTTCATCAAATTTTCTCCTTTGTTAACTGGTTGGATATTGCCACTGATAATATATAATCCTGTTCGTAATATTTGTGCAGAATTCTACACAAGGTTCTGTATTGTTAGGGGCAATTTTGTATGGAAAACTGTCATTTTCTGAGGGGAGAATAAAAATCTAGAAAACCACCCTGCATCATATCAACTAATAATACACAAGGTTCTGTATTGTTAGTGATTAAATGTTTGTTCTAAACTCTGCTGCTGCTATTTTTTAATTTATGAGTATGCTATTTTTAAAATTTTGTTGATAGATTTATTGATTTCAGAGTTTAGGGTGATTCATGAAATTGAGAATTGGATTGTTGGTACTTCTCTATATGTATACTTGTTCTATGTCTTGGCACTGAGTCTCACAAATATTCTCAATTACTTACAGCTATGGTTTCCTTCTTGAATGACATTTTATTTTTCCAAAAGAAATTATAGAGGATTAGGGTTGTGGATTTTTAATTGAATGATGAGTGTAAAGCTGAAGATGATGATCACAAAAGTGCTTGAAAATATATATTTTAAGAGTTTTAAAAAACTTTTGAGTTTGTAAATTGATAAGATCATATAGTTTTGGTGTGTTTATTTATATTTTATTTATTATTTTATTATAAAACGAGTTTTCTGATTCAACCACGGTCAAATCGGGTAAACCTGTAAACCAGTAAACCAGTAACTAGAGAAGTTTGATTATCGGTTCGGTTTTCAGAACCTTGGCTGATATCTTCACGAAGGCTCATCATCCGAATCATTTTCGGACTCTGTTATCCAAACTCAAGATGGTATCCTTAGTTCCCACTTGAGTTTGAGGGGGGATGTTAAGAGAATCGTTAGAATCAAATTAGATCAATTAGTATCATTTGTATTTATATAGCATATCTATATATTAATTGTAGGATTCTATGCTTTTATTACTTTGATTCTACTAGTAGTTATACATACCCCTTGTACATTGTACTTTTTCTCAATCTGAATAATACAAAAAATACTTTCTTCAGATTTCTCTCTTATTTCTAACAATGCACAATTCAAAATTTTTCTCTTCTTTTTCTTCATCATCTTCATTATCGTCTTCTTTTTCTTCTTTACCTTCTGATTCTTGTTTCACCTTTTCATAATTTTTCTTATTTTTAACTTCTTGAGAAAAATAAAAATAGAAAAAAGACCAAAAAAAAAGCTATCCCCCAAATTCTGATGGTGGGAACCAGAACTAAATGGCCCCTGAGGTGCAGGTGGGCCCCCCGGAGTCTCCTCCTCACTATCTCCCAATATGTCATTGGGCTTATCGTCCAAATCATCTTCCCGCATCGCATTTTCAACATGATCCGGCTCACCATCACCAAAAAGACCAATAATCAAACCAGGTGACCTAGCTGCTGGTGGTGGAACAAATCGAGGTGCAACCAACAGACAACCAGGTGCAATGACAGGCATCGAAGTAGAAGCACCCCCCACCGTCGTCAACTGAGGATTTGGCGCTGATGCCCTGGAACTGTCGGCACTGTCTTCCAACTTGGCGTACAACTCGTGTATTCTCACCTCCGAAAAACTCCGCCGACAATGAAACAAGACCTGCATGTCTCGTCCGACCCTATCACAAATGTTTCATACTGCACACCACTTGACACAACCGCAATTGAAATCTTGTAGAACACCTTCTTCACCCACTTGGCCCCACACAACCCTGCCTTCTGTAATATGCTCATCTTTAGATCTGACAAAGTATTTGTCGAACGGATAAAAACGCTCAGCGGTTCTTTGGCAGTAAACTTAACACCATGACTTTTACTTTTTTTTTTTTTATTTTACCAGAGCAATGGACTAGAACCAAAAAACTCTCCTCATTATCCATTTGTGAAAGTGTGAAAATGACTCTCTACAAATGCACTACTCCCTCTTGGCTAGTATATATAAGCGAACTATACTAAAGCATAAACCGCTGGACCCTTGTAGCGGTTTATGCACATTCGTAATTCACACACAAATCACGACACTCCTATCGCGGATTATGTGCATTTTGGCTTCCAACGTAAACCGCGAGATTCCTGTAGTGGTTTATGTTCATTTGTAAACTGTGAGTCTCCTGTCACGATTTACATAATTTATAAAAAATATGCATTTTGGTATCTGTTTTGCAAAATGTGTTCTGGTAAAATTAGAAGCCAAATAATTTATTTTGGTAAATTGTCCTTTTTTCAAATTCTATATATCTTATTTGCAGGGTAAACAAAATACGTTTATAATAATTTTTATAATTATTTATTTTAATAAATAAAATATTTATTTAAATAAAAAATCCACTAACCATGTTACCTCAAATTTCAAAATCACTTTGGGAATGAAATGAATTGGATGGAACATGTCCTTCGCAAAGGCCAAGTTAAATGGTATTTCATCAATTTAGTACTAGCAATTAGTTTACATCCCTAATAATAAGTCAACATTGCTTCGGTTAACAAATTCTGAATCACTGCAAATTCGACTAAATTTCTATAATGATTTCTGAAATTTATAATTTTTATTATTTTAATCTTGTAGATTTAAAATTTATTATAGATCGATTTTCTGAGCTATAATTTTAGGTATTATATTATTTTTTGATCTTTTTTAGTATTGAGTCAATAAATAGAATGTTAAGTTAATTCTAACTTGTCACACTAGACACAGAACTAAAATGACATCATTTTATTTTAGTGCTTAAACAAGACAAAAACGATGTTATAAATAGAGATAAAGCGATTTGTACATCATATACTCTTCTTCGACTTCTTATTTTTGTCTTATTTAAGCGCCAAAATTAAACGACACTGTGCAATCGTATGTTCAGTGTTCACTATGACAAGTCTGAAGTAGTTCAACACTTTATTTGCTGACTCAGTACTAGAAAGTATATCCAAGGACCAATATAGTGTCCAAAATTAGATCTCGAGAGCCAGTATAGTAAATTTTAGATTTGAAAGACTAAAATAATAAAAATCGTGAATCGGGATAATATTCAATTTGATTGCTAAACTTGCACTCGAACATCAATTTAGTCCCTAAAATTTTAATTGCCTATATTTAGTTCTCAAACTTTGCGAATGTGACTCATCTTAGTTCTGAAATATTTTTTTACGGATAGATATAAACAGAATGCTGACGTGGACAGTTGGGTACCACGTTAGACTCTGAAAATGACGTTTTTGTTTTGACACTTAAATAAGCAAAAAACATGGTAAGTAATGTTATTGAAATTTTTCCTCTCAAAACAAGTATTAATGTTGTTTTGAGTTATTTGAGCATCAAAATTAAAACGAGAACTTTTTTCTTATATTGTATGATTAAGTGTGAAATCCTCCATGATGAACCAAATTGTATTAAACACTGCTATGGCTATTTACAAAATGTCACTGACATTTTGTATTTTAATAATTAAAATAATATTTTCTTATTACAAAACGTGTGACATTTTATTCTTTCATAAGTAATTTTTTTTTTTAATTACAAAATGTTAATAACGTTTTGTGCTACCACTATAACCGTGTAAAAAATATTATTCAAATATTTTTATATTTTACATTACAATTATTCATATATAAAAATTTTAGCCCAAAATTACGGCATTCTATTAAAATTTGAGATGTGCTAAAAATTATCTTAAAAATTAGAAAAAAAGATAAATAAGTCTCCGACTTTTTGTCCTATGGACATTTTTGTTTTTGACCATTGAAAAATACTTTTAAATCCATAACCTTCACAAAACACTTGGACGGATCAGTCCCTGACGGAGGCATTTGAACGAATCAGTCCCTGACGGAGGCATTTGGACGAATGGACTGATCCGTCCAAGTTTTATGAAGGTCAGGAACTTAAAAGTATTTTTCAATGGTTAGAGACAAAAATGTCCGCAGAGCAAAAGGTCAGGGAGCTATTTGTCCTTTTCTCTAAAAATTAATATGAATTAACCTTACAAAATTTAAAAATTAAATAAAATTTACTAAAATATAAGATTAAATTGAGTCTTCCCTCAAATTTTATCTCTAAAAAAACTTTAATTAATATGTCAATACAATAAACAAAAGACCTTCATTTAACCATTACATATCACTCCAAAAATAGTTAATATCACAAGACTATTTAAATAAATAACACAAAAATAACACTAAACAACGGATTGCCAAGAGCTGGCCATCATATTATAAAATAAATCATAATCGTTAACAGTATAAAATCTTAGTATCTAAATTACAAAATGCTAACATAATATCTAACAAGAATTGGAATAAAAAGTGTTTAAAAAAAGTGTTTAAAATTGTTTAAAAAATTAGTTCTCAGACTGGTCGAAACCCCGATAATAATAAACAAACATACATACATTAACCCGCAATAAAAAAATAATAAAACAGAAATAATATTTAAGAAAAAAATAAAGGAAGAAAGAAAGGTAAATAATTTCCTTTCCATTTTTTTTTTTACAATCTGTAAATAATAAGAAAACAGGGCAACACGGCCCGCGAGTCGAACACTAACAAGTCACCGTTTTCCCCACTCACCGAGTCAAACCCAACTCGCTTCTCCAACCCCGAGTCAGCGATCCCGAGTTGCTTCGAGACCCGACCCGCAACTACCCGGCAAACGAGCATCGCCCTCCTTCCCTTGCCGCCGCCGGCGCTCTCGTGTGCACCACCGCTGCCGGAAAACGTGCAGATTGTCGAGCCCTTCCTCTCCGGAAACGACCAGACCGCGGCGGCGCCGTCCTCCGTGGGACCCAAGCATTGGAACCGCATAACCTCATTTCCGTCCGCCACGCACCGCGCATTCTCCTTCTCCCAGTTGCTCCCTTCCTCGCCCATCAAGCCTGCAGAACACGCCGCGGCCCGGGCCTTAACCCCCTCGCGAAACTCCTCGAACCGCGAAACCGTCCGGGCCCCGTTCTGGATCTTGAATATCACCTCCACACGGCCCGGGAACGGTTTTGGGCCCCAACTCGTGTGAAATATAATCTCCACTACGTTCCTCGAAGGATGCCCGTCGGGCAGCTCTGTCACGGGCCTTGCTGACGTGGCTGCAGTGCTCTGCGAGCGGTTCATGGAAGCCTTCGGGCCCAAAGCTGTGTCCAATTCGGGCTTGGTCGACGCCGGGTATCTCGAACTCGGATGCTTCTCAAGAAGACTATTCTTGTTTTTCCTTGACCTCGGCATGGGCTTTGGCATGGGCTTGGTCCTCGGCATGGGCTTTGGAATATCAACCATTTCTTTAATGGTCTGGAAGCTCCTCCTGCAGCTAGCGCTGGGTATCAAGATTTTGCTGGGGGTAGGATGGTAAACATCTTCAAATGCTCTTGACTTGCAATGCAACGATTTCACCCATCCACTTGCCATTACATTAAGTAATGTAATGCAATTGCACTGTTAGAAGCTGAAACGGTTCTTGGTTTTTTCCGTCACAAGAGAGTTTCCATGCTAAGGCCTAAGAGAGAAGAGAAGAGATAGTGGGGAAAGATACATTGGCCATGGCGCCACAATAAATGGGGATTTTATTAGGGTTTCCTTTTTCTTTCTTTCTTTCTTCTTTCTATTTTTTCTATTTTTTATTTTTTTTGTCACTCCGTATGCGTTACGAAATCAAGGTTATGCGTTTCTCAAGATATGGGAAGTGCCCGCGTGGATTCTGTCTCATTCTTTTATGACTCTGATCGGAAAAAGAAATCTTACATTAATTAGCAAAATTGAAACTCATCACACCAACAGCTTCAATTTCGTCCGCACGATTACTTTTTGGGCCTTTGTGCTTCTACACTTCTCACTTATTCTTACCTCATCTTACTCTGTCTTATTAACGTAATTAAGGTCATAAATATTTCAGTTATTGCTTGGATTTGTTTCGAATTCTAGACAAGTTATGTGATTTTCTCTTTATAAGCTTGGATTATTCCTAAAGGATATTCCCGTTTTAGACTCAAATGAAACATATGTTCAGTTATTCTATATGAAGGATTTTTTATATAACAATATGTCTAAAACTCAAAGACAACATAAAAATACGTATATTTGATATTTAGTGTTTTTATTTTTTCTATTGTAATATGTTTAGTTATTCTATTCTGAAACTTTTAATATTTTTATGATTAATTATTTTGCTAAAAATTGTGTAAAATAGTATGTATAAATATTAAATATATACAAATATATAATATATAATATTTAATATTTATAATGCATTTTTGTTAAGATAATAAATTATTGAATTAGATATTTTTCTTATGGTGACAATATATAACTAAAATGTTTCTACAAATAATATATACAAATTTAATACTACTATGATTTAATAATTATGGAGTAAGATGTAACACTCAAATAGTAAATGCCTTTTATATTAGCGGTTTTAAAATAGTACAGTATGCAAAACGTAGCCTTGTTATCAACCGCACTCTATCTTGAGGTTATGACTTTGGAGGAAACTCCAATCACCAATTAATTTTCCGCTAACATAATCCCATCAAAATTAACAATTTTTGACAAGTTAGGAGGAAATAAAAGAAGTAGCAACTACTATTAGGTCATTTTAATATGATTATATTATGGTGATTATAGTAATTATAGTGCTTTAAAATATACTGTTAAAATTAAAATAATATTTTTGTTATTATTAAACAACACTTTTTAAAAAATGTTACCTAAAAAGATATTAGCAAAATATGAAAAAATAACGTGTCTTTAATTTTAACGATCCTTATATAATTATCGTAATTATTGACTTACTGTAGAATAATCGTATTAGAATTTAATTATCTTGCTATTATTAGTTGAAATTTTGAATAACGTTTCAAGTAGGAGTAGTTGCTTAATTAGTAGTAGCCTTATACACGGAGTTTGGTACATACAAAAACTCGTGTAGAAATTTGAGGGACAACGTGGACAAACATTCTTTCACAATACCGTAAGATTGAATTATTTTCTTTCTTTAATTTGTGTTCTCATCTACTGTGAATAGTAATAATTAAGTACAATTTTGCTGTCCTTGCTGAGTTGCTATTTTGATTGAGTAATTTCTACTTCTCAATTCCAACATCATGGCACCACCCCCACTCTGCAAAGACATGTTATGAGACATTATAGACTCTGATGAGAAGTTAATAAGTGCTCTGATTAAGAGTTGGAATGACACATTATTGCAATTTAGTATGCAATGGTCCTTACCGGGTAGCTTATTTACAATGAGAATATGTTATTTGAATATTTAAATGTTTAGTATGAACTATTTTTATTTCAAATTATTCTAACACATCCGAGACTCTATATGTAAAGAAAACTTTTAATCAAAGATTTGTCCCAAAAGAGTAAAATCTTAATAAAGTCAACATTTTACATATTCAAAATGAAAAACTATAGATAACTAATTTTTAATTAGTCAACATTAGTTAATTTTAGAATTTAGATTTATAATTTATAATTTAGAATTAAGAATTTATAATTAAAATCTTAAATTTAAAATAAATAAATTACTTAAAAAAATTCACTAATATTAATTAAAAAATATTTCTTTAGTATTACTCATTCAAAATAAACATTTTCCTTTAATTGCTTAACCAATGCCTTTAGCTAATCCTAAGAAAACTCAGGTGTTAAAAATACATATCACAACAAAATTCAAAAAGACTTGTAGTAGTACAAAGGTTTAGATATTCAAAAATCATTGTCCTATCAAATGATGACATAAGGACAAAATCTAAGCCTTATAGCTGTTGAGTTGTGGGTGGCAGACTGTTATTACAGAAAAAGAAAAAGAAAAATATTCAAATAGGTAAGAGGATATTCATTTGAACTTTTTGGTGAAAAAAATGTGACAGGATATTCATTTGAACTCTTTAAGGAAAATAAAAATGTCTTTTTCTTCTCTCTTTTTTTTCCCATGAGATTTTTATATGAATCAGCACAATTTCAGTTGGTGAGTCAACAATCAAGTGAAGTCGTTTTCTAATAATGAAGGCTTTTTGGGCCAACCATGCTCTACCATCAAACAAACCTTTCCTTTGAAATGCTTGGTGGCATTGTCGAATCTTGAAATCAAAGCAATGAATCCACCATCAACCATTACTATTAAGCTGCAGGTTCTGCCTCGTCAGGTTGAAGTTTCAATGCAACAGTAATAACTGCGACACAGGAACGGGACCCTCAACACAGTAAAAGCTTTTCTTTCTTTTCTTTTTGACATTTTTACCGCGGAATAAAGTGACATAATCAAATGATCAAGAAATACATTTTATACCCGTAATGAAATTTTAACTTCAAATTTATTGGTTTAGAAATCGAATTATGACTCATCAAACCGCACCAACATAGTTCAGTATAGTTATTCTATTTATCTCTCCCTCCCTCACAATCTTGGACCTTCATTTTTCGTTTTAATATATATACCTGAAATGACATAGTTTTTTCATCTTCATCTAGAGATTTTCAGTTTGAGTCTCACTCCTAAATTAAAAAAAAAAAATTATTATATTTTTATACAAAAATTTAAAAAAATAAAAAATAAATTATGTTTTTTATTTATATTTCTGTATTATTTGTATTAGAAAAGACAAGTAATTTAATAATTAAATATTTTTAAATATAATATATGTATTTATATTTTATTTATCAAACATAATTTTATATTTTTGTATTTTTATTTTAGTGTTTCATGCTTATAAATAAACTGCAGCCTATATTGCCCAGACAGATTGATTTGCTCATGTTGACGTTTGTGATCTTTGTGTTATGTTTTCTTGATCCTTTTAATTTTGGTAGAGTATTGTGTTGTACCTTTTGTGACTTCTGTGATCTTGTATTTGAGCTTTTTCACCTTATTTTTGGATTTTTTTTAATGAGAGTTTGAGCTATTGAGAAAAAAAATACCTTAACTTGACAACCCCTCTTGTTTTTTTTCTCATTCCTTAGCTTTGTTTTGAATACGAGAGTACTTCGAATAATAAGGTGATACTGCACATAAATACCTCAGTTTATTTGTTAATTTATAATTCTTCTTTGATAATTTTTCGTTATTAAATTACATGTTCACTATATGTTTGTAAAAAAAATTATATACATATAAAAAATTAATTATCCTATATTTATATATAAATATATATTATGTAATTTATTTTTAATTTTTAATTTATATTATAATATATATTTTATATAAATTATTAATTTAATGATTAATTTTTAATATATAAATAATATGATTTATTTGTCAAAAGGTGATAAAAGGAGGAGGAAAAGAGGGGTTGGGTTCCTATATGCATATTGCACGAGTAGTAGTAGTAGTACGTAGACAATCAACTACCATTTCTTTAAGCACCCAAAAAATTAAGGGAAAAAAAAAAATAAAAACGAAAAGAAAGAAAAGAAACACTACCCATATTGATGCCCTATTACTGATGACTCTGCCAAACGGATTTGAACGACCTATACGAGGACTAAGTAGTGAGCCATAAACTTAGTTGTTGCTTCAAGTTGCTATCTATCTTAATAATATATGCATCCAAAATCCTTTTTAGCAAATGTTTTAAGGAAAAGTCTAGGGGGCCAGCAGTTTTGTTGAATTTTGGCCAGCATGTAGCCAGCAGAGAAATGTGAGTCATTGGATAAAATCTCACACCAATCTCACACCATTAAATCATCATTAATGGCTATTTAATGGCTACCAATCACAAAAATTGCTGGCCCCTAGCATTACTCATGTTTTAAATTGCACCTATTCCTCTTATGAAAAGTCTTGCAGCAAAAGTCAAAGGAGTACAAAAATTCCACCTGCCATTAATAATTCTTAATTAATCCACCTATATTTTAGGTGATATCCAATATATATTTTAAAAGAGATTATTAGAACCTACGGGTAAAAATTTATATTGTAATGATATATATACATATGAGTTAGAATGAATAAGTAACTCATAAATTGAATAAATTATCTAAAATAGTACTCAAAAGTTTATATTAGATACAAAAATAATTTGAACAGACACTAACGATAAATAAATTTTTAAAAAATCTAAAAATGCGATAAAAAATATTAAATATATATTTTAAAAAAAGATTTTATAAATTAGATTTTGATACAAATTTTTGTAAATAATATTAGAAAAATAAGATCTTTTTGCTTTTGAAATTTGGTAATTTTATGTTAAGTAATTTTTTATATTTTTTGTGAATGATAAAATTTTTTTAAAAAATAATGAAAAATTAAAAATCAAATTTTACTCTAAATTTTTTTAGGGGTATGTATGGTTTTGGTCCCAAAAGTTTAGCCCCAGAATCGAAACCGTCCCTCATCTAATTTTCGATTTAAAATCGTCCTTAACGTTTTTTTTCGTATTAAAATCGTCATTTTTAATAAAATTTTTTGTTTTATTCCTAAACTATCCCTATTCCTATTTTAATAATAAAAATTATAAAAAAAAAAAAAAAGAGAAAACGCATGTTGGGAGGAGGGGGAAGAAAACGCGTTTTGGAGGGGGGTGTGGAAGAAAAGGGTATATGAAGGGGGAGGGGGAAGGGGGGAGGGGGACGGTGTCGGCGAGCCTCCGTCGTTGCCGCCGTGACCTCGTCGTCACCGCCACCTCCTCCAGAACTCTGATGATGATGACGATGAATGGGGAAGGGAGCCGCCGTCCCGCCGCCGCAGTCTCGTCGTCCCGCCGCTGCAGCCGCTGCCTCTCTCTTGTCCAGATCAACCGCGACCCTCTCCCCTCCTTCTCTTCTTTTCTGTCTCAGATCTCCTCGAACCAGAGCTCACCACCGGCGAGCCTCTCCTGCTTCACCACCACGCAGCAACGTGGAGTCTCCTCTGTTTCACCACCGCCAGCGAGCCTCCCTGCTTTCCCTCCCTCAGTCCCTGTTGCAGAAGAAATCAGAGCCACCACTACCTGTTACCCTCCCTCTAGCCCCTTGATTTGATTCTGGGTTAGTTTAGCTGGATTTTAATTTTCTGTTAGTTGATTTTAGGTTATTGAATTGCTAAAAGTTGCTGCTGAATTGTTGTTGTTATTGTTGAATTAGCTTAGGTTATTAAATTTCTGTTAATGGTTAATTGTATACAAGATCCATGGTTGTTGTTCTTCTGCATCTGGTTGTTGCTATTGAATTTGATGTTTGGTCTGGATTTTCCTAACCTGTTCTTGTTCTTGTTCTGAATTTTCCTAATCTGGATTTTGTTAACTGTATCTAAAATTTTGAAATTTTGAGTTTTGTTAATGGAAGAAGAATTTTTATTCTGAAATTGTTTTGAATCTGGAATTGAAGAATTTGTTAATGGAAGAAGAAAAACAATTCTCCTGAAAGAAGAAGAACAAGAAGAATGAAATGGTGGAAAAAAAGGTATTTTTGTCATTTAGAAAAAAATTTATTAAAAAGGACGATTTAAAATGAAATGCAACATTAAGGACGATTTTAAATCGAAAATTACAAGAGGGACGATTTCGATTCTGACAAAAAACTTTTGGGACCAAAACCATAATTACCCCATTTTTTTATGCACCTTCTAAATATTTAGTCAAATGTTGCCGACAAAATTCGGATCAAATAGATAAGTCGTCTGCTAAATACGAAAGTTTTTTGTCATCACTTATAAAAAGTATAATATTTATTGATTATTTTTGTTGCATTTTTAAATATTCAAGGACTATTTTGTAGATAACTTTTTTTAAAGATCATTTTGTCAAAATATCTGAATACTTTTGGTACCAAATTATTAGTTAACTCATTTTTTATAATATATATATTTTTTATAAATCTAAATATTAGATAAGATTGAGCAAATAACATATAATGAAGATATATCATCTATACCAAATTTAATTTACTGAAATCAAATGGCAATAATAGAAGGATAAAATGGTACACGAACGTTCATGTCATTGATCAAAAAAATTTTAAAAGATACTAACGACAAAAAGGTTCTCGAAAAATTTAAAAATACGATAAAAAGAATTAGATATTAAATGTATATTCTAAAGAAAGACTTTAGAAATTAGATTTTGATACAATTTTTTATAATTATATTAAAAAAAAGATATTTTCATCCTCAAAAATTGGTAATTTTATGTCAAATAAATCTTTTATTTCTTTTAGTGTGAATGACCACATTTTTTAAAAAATAAAAAAAATCTAGAGATAAAAATTTTACTTTAAATTTTTTATGCACCTTCTAAATATTTATTTAAATATAGTCACAAAAATTCGGATCAAATGAATAAGTTGTTTGCTAAATACAAATTTTTTTGTCATTTACAACAAATATATATAATACTTATTAATTATTTTTATCGCATTCTCAAATCAGTCAGAAGTTATTTTGTCGATAACATTTTTTAAAGTTTTTTGTTAGCAACTTAAATTTTTGGTAACAAATTAATAATTAACCCTAATCAAAAGAACTCTTTGTTTTTCTATATTTTTAACAAATATTTTATATTGTTTTTTAAATATATAAAATTACACAAATAATTTTTGGATTGAGATAAAAGTTTTTAGAAATAACTTTTAATATATAAAAACTTAATTAAATAATAAATTTTTACAAAAAAACTTATCTAATATGTATTCTAAGGATACATAATAAACTTATCATTAATAAAAAAATTTAAATATTTTTATTTAATAAATATAAAATAAATATATTAAAAACTTAAATTTTTTATATTTTTAATAAAAATTTATTTATTTTTTAATTCTAATATATTTTTTAGAACATATGATAGATAAACTCATATATATGCCAATGAGTTATAGCTCAAATGGCATAGTCTCTTCATACTCATTTAAGAGGTTGCGGGTTCGAGTCTTCTATCTTTGGTAAAAAAAAAAAAAAGAAAAAAAAAAACTCATATATATAGGGTGTGTTTGGAAAACTCGTTGGAAGGGAAGAAGTACACTTCTTGAAAGCTTCAACTTTTGGTTTGGCAAAATTTTTTTCCATGAACGCAGAAGTGATTCTGCTGCCAAAACCAACGTTTACAAGAAGCAACTATTTTTAGCTTCTGCGTTTTCCTAACGAGCTTTTTAGCCATGATACTAACCATTTATTTATCTTTTACCAACTTTATCCTTCATGTATGTTATTATATTATTTATAAAATTCTTGTTATTTCTATTTATATGAGATCTATTTTTTTATTATTTATTTTTTTTATTTTTTTTCAACTGTTTGTTTGATATTATACACTTTTATAATTGTGATTTTTGTGTATTATGTTTGTTATTATCTTTTTATAATATGATTTATTGATTCTATTAGGTAAAGTAAATTAAACAAAAAATTAACTGTAAATAATAATAATAATAATAATAATAATAATAATAATAATAATAATAATAATAATAATAATAAATTATAGCATACTAAAAAAAGAGTACTAAAAATACTAAAAATATACTATATAAAAAGATCATCAAGAATTTTCAGATTTGTTTCAATTACTATAAAGTAAATATTTAATTTTTTTATTATTTTTAGTACTCTCTTTTATAATTGTAATTCTCATATACTATGTTTTAGTGTATTTTTTTATAATATAGATTATGATTCTATTAAAAAAAATTAAATAAAAAATTAATCATAGATAATAATAAAATCATAAACGTTGGATTCCAAATTAATATTAAGAATAAGATTATTGAGAGTATTAGAATAAGAATACGATGTAAAAAAATATTAAGATAACATTCTTAGTTAATACTTAAAAAAATGTAACATATTTGATTAAATATTCTTTTATATATTTATAAAATTTATATTGTTTTATTTTTATTTAAAAATATATTTTATTTATTTTTATATATTATTTTTATTTTAATAAGTAAATATTAATTTTATTATAAAATTAACTAATAAGATTTATTTAAATATCTAAATTAAAATTATAGGATAATATAAAAAAATTATTTAATTTGAGGTCTATTTTAATAATTTTTTATCTAAAAGTGATTTTGAATGGTACAAGCCAAACAACATTTATTTTATTATAATCAATTTTGATACAAAAATTACCAAACATAAATCACTTTAATACAAATTTACTTTTTATCAAAATCAAGTTTGTAAAATCAATTTTATACAAACTTTCATTTACAAACTGTAATTCAAACACACACAATCTTCATGGGCTCATGGGAATTTGAAGTGGAACAGCTAGGATGCGGAATAGAAGAATATAAAGAGAATGGAAACTGGCACAAACTAGCTAGCAAGGATAATGAAAAGTTGAAAAAACAAAAAACCACTAAATGTTAGTTAACTAGTAAACGACAGGTTTTTTTTTCCACTTTGGTTATTTTAAATATTTGTTTATTAACAGTGAATGGCAATTGCATACACTGTTTGATTTGTTTATAACTATATACATATGGGGCCTGCAGAGGCTAGTCTAGGAACATCTTGGAGTTTGGGAATGTTATAGGGACAATGTCTTTTAGCAGTCAAGGTCCATTAGAAGCAGACAACTTCATTGAGATAAACAAATCTCTCTTATAAATTTATAATTATATGCGCTTCAATAATGATGACATGCCAATTATCAAAGACCAAATGGTCCAAAAAGATGTGGATTAGTGCTCATTTCATGCAATTAATTTAATTCGGAGCCCAAGTGGGAATAGATAGATTCAAATTGAATAATAATACTATTAGTAACACTATCCATGTGAAATTATTGTTTTAGGTTTAGAATTTTATATTTGAATTATAGGAATAAAATAGGTTTAGTTGGAGACTATTACTCTATTTAACTAAGGTAAAGTGTATATTTTTTAATATCAGGAACTAAAATAATATAAAAAAAAATAATTTTTAATCATTAATATTTTAATTAAGTTTTAATTTCATTTATAATATTTAAAATATTTTTATTTAAAATATTTTATTTCATTCTATTTTTGTCTTCTATTTAAAATTAATTTTTTAAAAAAATATTTTTCTTCTATTATTATCTTCTTCCTTCTCTTATTTTTTTACTATTTTTATTTTCAAATTATTATCGTCACTATGACTACTACAGTTACGATTTTAGCCATTATTTAGAATAAAATCATAATAGGAAAAGATATTTTTGGAAGCAAAAAAATATTAATTTTGATGGAGGACTAAAATAAGACGAAAAAAGATGTTTAAAATAAAAATAGGATGTTCGTTTCAAATATTAGAGCGACAAAATTAGGACTTAAATCAAATTATTAGGGATTTAAAAATATTTTATTTAAAATACTCCTAACATTTAATTTCATTCAATTTCGTCCTTAATATTTAAAATAATAAGCTTCGATTTTATTCTTAATATTAATTTTTTGATAGCCAACTGTTACTCAACATTTTTTTTTGAATTTTACCCTTAAATATTTCTTTCATTCTCAATTTCAATCCTAATTCTAACCTTAAATCAATTTCAATCTTAACCTTGAATCTCCACTACCCTTCACCACTACGGCAACTATCAGTATCCCTCTCCTCTGTAACATCCTAACTACCAAAGTTAACGCTTCCGGCTGCGCGACTCTGATAGTTCAGACATTACGACGACTTCTATATTATTTAATACTAAAATATGAGCCTGTTTAAAACTTTAAACCGTAATACCGCTCCCAAAAATACTTTCGTTCGATAACGTACATCCATAAATACCATTTAACTTACAAAAACTCATAAAGAGTACATCCATATATATATACATACATATATATAAGTAATATTACAAACATAATCCAATACAATTCCTATCCCTCTTACAGATTATATCAAGATAAAGGCGAGGGTACAATAGACCATAACTAAAACAATACAGAGCATCACAACAACAATTAAATAAGCTCTTCGTAACTTCTGCGCCCATATCTTGAAAGGGGAAAAATGTAGGGGGGGTGAGAACATCATCCTCGAAAGGGTTCTCAGTAGAGGGTTTTTTGGGAATTACTGTAATAGGATACGTGAAGATAAACCGTACCAGTGATTAATAACCGTCTTATGCCTCTTTTCAAAAATAACAGTTTACAATAAAAGTAAAGTCGGAAATCTTTTCTGAAAAAGGAACCATTCAATTCTCAAAAACTCAAAAGCCCTTCAAAACAGTTTATCTATGTTGAACCAAAATAGCCTTTCATATTTTATTCCAAACCAGAAACACAACCGAAATCAACCGTCGGTTCATCTCATTCCAACCATGGCCCTAGGCCCAAACAATTCAACCATCAACCAATCACCACAGTCTAACAGAGTCCCAGTAGCAAACACAAATAGGAAGATGCAAGCACAAACAAGCAGTTATTGCAAGTAGAACAATTAGCAATTAATCACATAGGCACACCAAGTATAATATGCACACCCAAACAATGTCACATAGATGCATATGATGCATGCCTGTCCCTAGTGGCTGATGATATCATCTGTCGGTTATAGAGCCAACCCGACAAGTCCTGGTAGCTAACCATTGGACTGTCCCTCTGTCGCGCATCCCCAAGTCGAGTTATACTCAATATAAACTTGATCATAATCATGATCCATATCCAACACCCTCACTGGTGTATATTCACGGGGGCGAGCTCATCCGGGCTTTCACAGTGCCCGGCCACACTTACGACATAGGGTCAAAAGAGCTTCGAGTCTCAACCTGGAGCACGTGGTGGCTAGCCACTGCTTTCTCCCAGGGAAACTCTTATCTCCGATAGTGGAAGTGCAACATTCACATTTATCAATGATTCAGCATAAACATGCATTCAATCTCATCCATGGATCAACATCCATCTCAGCCATCCGGCTCACGGTTCATTCCAAAACCAGCCAATATTCATATCGTACACAGCCATTCTGGCTCACGGTTCAATCCAGAACCAATCAATATGTATAATCATACACAGCCATTCCGGCTCTCAACAAAACAGCATTTCCACATTCAAAATCAACAAATTCATGAAATCGGCATTTAAGCCATAAATAATTTTCTCAATTCATTTCACTTTGAAATCAAGTTTCAACTCTTTTCAGCCTTGGCTTTAAAGATCTCATTTCTCAAATTATCTCAGGCTCATATGCCACTTTTACTCAAGGAAAATTCCCTTTTTAAAACAAGCCACTCTCGGCTTCCTCTTTCCAAAACTTCCAAAACCATGGAAAGTTAAAGATTCCTTTTGAAACATTCAAAATCACCCATCCAACAATGGGATTTTTGTAACAAAAGTTTCTCGGCAGAGTCCCAAGTCCTTAGGGGAGAATAGCATAACTCATTTCGCCAAATTCATTTAAAATCATTAAAACCTTGGCTTTCCGATTTGAGTAATAAAATAAGATCTAAGCCAAACCGAGTCACGTAATCATTTATTTCCTTCAAAGCCGTTTCTTTTACTTAGGCAAAACCAGCTTCAACCCCCATGACAAATTCTAAAGCGTTTCAACTGTTCAAAATTGTTTGTCTTGCAAAAGTTCAGGATTCAAAGAGTACTTAAAACCTTTCTCAAAATATTTCAAAATGAAACTTGTCAATAGACATTTAGGTTCTTTCAAAGTCATTGAAACTCCTCTAATTGAAACCCTCAAGTCAAATTCAAAGGCATTACCCTTGTCACATTTAAAACAGCTTTAAAACATAAGTTTCACCTAATTAACTTTCTCCTGAAAGAGATACAATGCCTTTCTTACGAAGCAAGACTAAATCACAATTTCCTCTTTAATAATTCATTTCAAAAGCATGAATCATCCTTTTCTTGTTAATTCAATTAAAATAGCAGAAGTCTTTAACTCATCATTTTTCCAAACAACATTTTAATAAAGACTCGGATTTTATAGAAATTCCGGCAACATCTCCCCTAAAACTTGGACTTTGCCACCCGGTTCGGGTCCCAACAAAACCATTCCACAATCCTTTTCAACAACCCAAAGTCAAAAAAATCAGTTCAAGGCAAGCCCAAATCCAACAGTCATCTCAATTCCATATTTTAAGGAAACCGTTTCAAAAATCAAATCGTTATCAGCCGAATAAACTCATTTCCAAAGCTTTAAAGAAACGGTTCAGTAACAATCATTTATCAAAAACCAGATCATTTAAAGCAAGCCAGGCTGAATTCGAGAGTGTATTCTATTTTTCACATCATCAAAATAATTGACTCAATTCAAACCAATCTTCAATGGATTAAACTCAGATTTCAAATCTTTTAAAGAATCAACTTCAAAACATTATATTTCACAAAGCCGCACAACAATTCAACCAAACCAACATCCATAATCACTCGAGTCAATCAAATAACACATAAGGCAGATACCATCACCAAATACACAATATCTCACAACAGTATCCATATGTAATAATTCCAATATATAAGAATATAGTTTTTGGAAAGCGCCCCTACCTCAAAACGCAATTCCATAACCCAAACGCCTCACAGAGTCCTTTCCGCCTCAACCCGAACTGGCGGCAACCAAAACCTCAGCTCCCAGCCACTTTTGCAATAACCATAGCAACTCTAGTTGCAACATATAATAATCAGGACTCGATCCCACGTTACCAAAACTCATATTCATTAACCGACACAACCGAAAACTAACGCGAGACTTTTCGAAACATAATTTCTTACCAGAATAACAACACGAAGCAGCTGCAATTTTGAACTGGCCCGGCAACAGCTCTGGCGGCGGCCAGAAGCTCTGGTAGATCAACTATAAAGACTGCGCAGCATTAAAACCTTCTCGAAATGCAAAAAGGCAGAAACTTCAAATAAAACCCTTACCGGCAGAAGTAGCCAGAACCTCTGGCGGTGGTTCCGATGGCCTTAGAACTCCGGCAGCGGCGCTGTCAGACTCCGATGGTGTTTCAGGGCAGCTCTGGTGGCAGAAAGGATTTTCCGGCGACCATACACAGCAGACCCCCAACCATAGCAGCAACTAGGAGACCGGCGGCCATGGCGGCAAACTCTGACAGCACGGCAGCAAGGGCGGTGGAACCACCCACGGCGACGGGGATACCCTTAACCACAACCGTGGCAGCAGCGGCGATGGAAGGGCAGCGTTTCTTCCTCGCGACTCATCCCTTTCCCTCTTCTCTGTTCGCAGCTTCAACGGCGGCGGCAAGGGACGGGTTCGACGGCGGCAACGAGACGGGCTGGTCGGCGACGAGGAGGACGGCGGCCCTACGCTCGGCGATGGTGGCAAGCGGCGATGGCTTCCCCACAGTGACTCCCTTTCGCGCATCTCCTCTCTTCCTGTGCGCGAGCTCAGCGGCGGTGAGACAGAGAGGCGCGGCGCTCTTCCCCCTTCTCGGTCAGACGACGACATGGTGGTGGTGCAACCCAGTACATCGGCGCGACTTGTTCCCCTTCCCTTCCCCTTCTCCGCGACCAACAGTGCTTCGTGGGTGTGTGTGTTGTGTTTTCTGATTTCCCCGTTCCTGATTCCCGTTCTTCTTTTCCCTCTGGTTTAAAGAACCATGCGTGTGTGCTTAGTTAGGGTAGGGCTGCGCAGCAAAGACAGTAAAGAAGAGGGTTTGAGGCTACGCAGCATGAAGAGAGAATAGAGGGAAGGGTATGCCAAATTAGGGTAAGGGGCAATATAGTAATTTTGCATAAAATTGGGGATACTATAGTAATTGAAACCCAAATTAGATCCAACACTAATTGTATATAGAAAATACAATTTGCTCATCAATTTTTACAAATTATTTTCAATAAAATGCTCAAGTCAAATAATTAGAAATAATATACTTAATTTTTTTATTTTCCAAAATAGCAGTATTAATATTTAAAATATTACTTATCCAATCCAAATCATATAAAAATCCTTATTATTTTATAACTATCAACTTTATAATTCAAATATAGAAAATAATCCAATAATTGTAAAATTGTATAATAATCATAACTCGTCTCAAATTCAATAAATCAAAACTTGCTTTAATTTTCTTTAATAAAAATGATTTCCGAAATCAAGGCCATAGATAACTATATGATTTGAGACTTGATCATAATAAGACTTTTCAAAGATTCTGGGTCTTACATTCTACCCACCTTATAAAAATTATCGCCCTCGAAAATTGATACAAAACGAAAGAAAATTCATAACAGTTCACCCTTGAACACATTTGAGGAAGAAGCAAAAATATCTCAAAATATCAACATATATACGGTTTTCAAATACTCTGATTGCCATAAGCATAAGGATGTAAAGGTAAGAGTGTGCTTGCAAAGCAAACGTTACAAGATAGGCTCAATGCAAAAGATGACATGATTCAAACATGCGATAGTAAAGCAAGGCATCGAAGGCCATAAAACATTATGGGGTTAAAACGACGTGCTCAACATTTGCACACTAATCTCATATCAACCTCAAAGCTTCAACTTCCCAACTCCATCAAGCACTTTACAATCCCCATATCCGGTCAAAAGCCTAACGACCTGCAAACCCGTTCGCAAGGAACAAAACACCCACAACTCTTAACGTTGCACACCTACCACTTCAACTCTCGTATGCACACATCACGTCTTAAAGAACTAACGCATCGCGTTACTATATCTACAGATTGCACGTGATATCAAAACAATTCTCGAGCCTACTCAGAAGGATACAAGATCTTAGAAAGGAGAGACACATGTCAAGGACAATACTCATAGATTTGAAAGAATATATCCAATTCCAGATAAACAAGGATGCTCAAGCAAAGAAGTTTACTAGAAATAAATTAATTGACAACTTTAGAGATAACCCTTGGATCAAAGGAATTCAATAGGATCAATAAGCAGAAAATCAGCGCATTAGTTTGAAACAATTTCACACTGAGTCGAAGAAGTATGAGGTTTACAGAAAAGAATATCTCAGACCCAAGACAAAGCTCACGGAACTCATGAGCATAATTAAAAGTACTTCCGAATACATTGTTCATAAAGAAATTCGAAAACTTGCGAAAAACCACTTCGCAGTCTAGCAGAAAAGTTGAGCAACAAACATTCTTCAAGAGAGTAGCAAAAGCATAAACGTGACTTTACTTCAATACAATTTCATGTTGAAGCAGATTATGTAAGGTTCTAAAAACAAAATGTTCACTAGTTTGGCTAAAAGCTAAAATGTTTCCTCAAATATTTTAGAAAGATAGTTAGGTGCACAACCTAACCAAAAGCAATTCATAAAACTCAGGAGAGAATTCAAATGCTTGTTCAAAAATTCTCAAAGTTCATATTCAAATAAGCGTGTATAACATTCATAGCAAGGGCGAAAGAGGAAGTTAAACTCTTTTTAGAAAAGGAACTCCGAGATAAAAATTTGCTTACAATTTGGTAAAGGAAATAAGTGGTGCATTAGAACAAACCAATTTTCACTAAACAAGGGAGCTTTCCAAAACCTCATTTAAAATAGCGCATGCCAACTTTAAGAATAATTTTTTCAAAATCGAATAATGGTTTCACCCTCAATCAAGCAACAGAAAATAATTTCCGTTTAAAACTTCTTACAAGAGAATTCGAAACTTCTTTAAAATGTTCGAAACAAGACTCCAAAAGTGTTCTTGAAATCACCACCTCAGAAGAACATTCAAGAAGTTTAAGATGTACTAAAAAGAAGTCAAGCCATGCAAGAAAGGATCTTAAACCAAGATAGCTCAAACAAGATCCACTAGGCATGAGACATAAAATAAGCTTTCAATTGATTCAAAAGAATACAAAAGTCATAGAAAAAGACAACTCAACCATTAGTAATTTTTCAGGGATAAATCTTTGACTAAAAACTCTTGTAGAGAAAATGAGAGAATAAACAATGCACTAATATGAAATGAATCAAACTGACTCACATACGGATGAGATTCACAAGAGAGGACAAACCAAGATCAATGGTAATTTCACAAGATGTAAAAGATTATTTAAAAATAGAATCATGTATGACATTCATAGAGGTGAAAAGCTTAAGAAGGAGCGAGTCTGATCATAGGAAGAAAGCTATGAGTCCAACATTTTCAAAAGAACAACAATAGCATAAACCATGTAGTATGCTAAATCAAACTCAAATCAAAATGAATTAAGTAAAGTTTATCAAATGAAACTCAACCGGGATAAAAGTGAAAAATTCCCTTTCTTTCCAGAATTTTGAAAAATACCCCAAATACATAATCAAATGAAGATGTGCATTGGAACTATAGTAAAATTACTAGAAAGTTAAATTGTATTTGAAGTAAATGCGGTTCCGCAAACCAGTAAAAGTACATGTGAGGTATTAGAAATAAATAGTTGTTAAACTGTATAGGAAATCTTCAAAGTTCCACGTATAGATAAGTGTATATCTAGTCAACAGCAATTTTTATAAAAATCTCAAAATTAGCTGTAATCACTGCCAAATAAGAGGAAAACTGAATCAACAAGTTCTCTAAGAATGAACTCGAAACCCGGAGTTAAAAGTCACAGCACATTAAGACAAGTTCAAGGCTACATCAAGGAACACATGAATCAAGAAGAACTCAAACAGAGGAAGATAGATGCAACAAGGATTCCAAACAAGCATATGCAATTAAGATCAAACAAGAATGCATATGAATAGAGGAATAAAGTTGAAAAATCAAACTACTTTTCAAAAGGATTAACAACCAAGAACTTCAAGTTAGGATACGAAAGAACAGGTCGACTCGAACAGAATTCAAGACACACAACTGAATAGCCTCGAGAAATAGTTTCTAGCGTTCCCAAAACCCGCGATTCGCTTTACTCAAAACTCGTATATCATCTATGATAACCCATTAGTGCTCTCATATACATAATTCACTAGTATTAAGCCGGCCAAACTTAATATCAGGAATTATGCAATGCAAGACTAACAGCGTTAATCAATAGAACGTCATGTGCATAAAGCTCTAATTCTCGTCATTCGACAAGACCTAATACATGACAAACGCTCAAAGAATGCAATTGAAGCATAGTCGGTCCATTCTTCAGGCTCTACAGGAAGGACTGCTCTGATACCATAATGTAACATCCTAACTACCAAAGTTAACGCTTCCGGCTGCGCGACTCTGATAGTTCGGACATTACGACGACTTCTATATTATTTAATACTAAAATATATGCCTGTTTAAAACTTTAAACCGTAATACCGCTCCCAAAAATACTTTCGTTCGATAACGTACATCCATAAATACCATTCAACTTACAAAAACTCATAAAGAGTACATCCATATATATATATATATATATATAAGTAATATTACAAATATAATCCAATACAATTCCTATCCCTCTTACAGATTATATTAAGATAAAGGCGAGGGTACAATAGACCATAACTAAAACAATACAGAGCATCACAACAACAATTAAATAAGCTCTTCATAACTTCTGCGCCCATATCCTGAAAAGGAGAAAAATGTAGGGGGGTGAGAACATCATCCTCGAAAGGATTCTCAGTAGAGGGTTTTTTGGGAATTACTATAATAGGATACCTGAAGATAAACCGTACCAGTGATTAATAACCGTCTTATGCCTCTTTTCAAAAACAACAGTTTACAATAAAAGTAAAGTCGGAAATCTTTTCTGAAAAAGGAACCATTCAATTCTCAAAAACTCAAAAGCCCTTCAAAACGGTTTATCTATGCTGAACCAAAACAGCCTTTCATATTTTATTCCAAACCAGAAACACAACCGAAATCAACCATCGGTTCATCTCATTCCAACCACGGCCCTAGGCCCAAACAATTCAACCATCAACCAATCACCACAGTCCAACAGAGTCCCAGTAGCAAACACAAATAGGAAGATGCAAGCACAAACAAGCAGTTATTGCAAGTAGAACAATTAGCAATTAATCACATAGGCACACCAAGTATAATATGCACACCCAAACAATGTCACATAGATGCATATGATGCATGCTTGTCCCTAGTGGCTGATGATATCATCTGTCGGTTATAGAGCCAACCCTACAAGTCCTGGTAGCTAACCATTGGACTGTCCCTTTGTCGCGCATCCCCAACTCGAGTTATACTCAATATAAACTTGATCATAATCATGATCCATATCCAACACCCTCACTGGTGTATATTCACGGGGGCGAGCTCATCCGGGCTTTCACAGTGCCCGGCCACACTTACGACATAGGGTCAAAAGAGCTTCGAGTCTCAACCTGGAGCACGTGGTGGCTAGCCACTGCTTTCTCCCAGGGAAACTCTTATCTACGATAGTGGAAGTGCAACATTCACATTTATCAATGATTCATCATAAACATGCATTCGATCTCATCCATGGATCAACATCCATCTCAGCCATCTGGCTCACGGTTCATTCCAGAACCAGCCAATATTCATATCGTACACAGCCATTCCGGCTCACGGTTCACTCCAGAACCAATAAATATGTATAATCATACACAGCCATTCCGGCTCTCAACAAAACAGCACTTCCACATTCAAAATCATCAAATTCATGAAATCGGCATTTAAGCCATAAATCATTTTCTCAATTCATTTCACTTTGAAACCAAGTTTCAACTCTTTTCAGCCTTGACTTTAAAGATCTCATTTCTCAAATTATCTCAGGCTCATATGCCACTTTTACTCAAGGAAAATTCCCTTTTTAAAACAAGCTACTCTCGGCTTCCTCTTTCCAAAACTTCCAAAACCATGGAAAGTTAAAGATTCCTTTTGAAACATTCAAAATCACCCATCCAACAATGGAATTTTTGTAACACAAGTTTCTCGACAGAGTCCCAAGTCCTTAGGGGAGAATAGCATAACTCATTTCGCCAAATTTATTTAAAATCATTAAAACCTTGGCTTTCCGATTTGAGTAATAAAATAAGATCTAAGCCAAACCGAGTCACGTAATCATTTATTTCCTTCAAAGCCGTTTCCTTTACTTAGGCAAAACCAGCTTCAACCCCATGACAAATTCTAAAGCGTTTCAACTATTCAAAATTGTTTGTCTTGCAAAAGTTTAGGATTCAAAGAGTACTTAAAACCTTTCTCAAAAAATTTCAAAATGAAACTTGTCAATATACATTTAGGTTCTTTCAAAGTCATTGAAACTCCTCTAATTGAAACCCTCGAGTCAAATTCAAAGGCATTACCCTTGTCACATTTAAAACAGCTTTAAAACATAAGTTTCACCTAATTAACTTTCTCCTGAAAGAGATACAATGCCTTTCTTACGAAGCAAGACTAAATCACAATTTCCTCTTTAATAATTCATTTCAAAAGCATGAATCATCCTTTTCTTGATAATTCAATTAAAATAGTAGAAGTCTTTAACTCATCATTTTTCCAAACAATATTTTAATAAAGACTTGGATTTTATAGAAATTCTGGCAGCATCTCTCCTAAAACTTGGACTTTGCCACCCGGTTCGGGTCCCAACAAAACCATTCCACAATCCTTTTCAACAACCCAAAGTCAAAAAAATCAGTTAAAGGCAAGCCCAAATCCAACAGTCATCTCAATTCCATATTTCAAGGAAACCGTTTCAAAAATCAAATCGTTATCAGCCGAATAAACTCATTTCCAAAGCTTTAAAGAAACGGTTCAGTAACAATCATTTATCAAAAACCAGATCATTTAAAGCAAGCCAGGCTGAATTCGAGAGTGTATTCTATTTTTCACATCATCAAAATAATTGACTCAATTCAAACCAATCTTCAACGGATTAAACTCAGATTTCAAATCTTTTAAAGAATCAACTTCAAAACATTACATTTCACAAAGCCGCACAACAATTCAACCAAACCAACATCCATAATCACTCGAGTCAATCAAATAACACATAAGGCAGATACCATCACCAAATACACAATATCTCACAACAGTATCCATATGTAATAATTCTAATATATAAGAATATAGTTTTTGGAAAGCGCATCTACCTCAAAACGTAATTTCATAACCCAAACGCCTCACAGAGTCCTTTCCGCCTCAACCCGAACTGACGGCAACCAAAACCTCAGCTCCCAGCCACTTTTGCAATAACCATAGCAACTCTAGTCGCAATATATAATAATCAGGACTCGACCCCACGTTACCAAAACTCATATTCATTAACCAACACAACCGAAAACTAACGCGATACTTTTCGAAACATAATTTCTTACCGGAATAACAACACGAAGCAGTTGCGATTTCGAACCAGCCCGACAACAGCTTGGCGGCGGCCAGAAGCTCCGGTAGATCAACTATAAAGACTGCGCAGCGTTAAAACCTTCTCAAAATGCAAAAAGGCAGAAACTTCAAATAAAACCCTTACCGGCAGAAGTAGCCAGAACCTCTGGCGGTGGTTCCGGTGGCCTCAGAACTCCGGCGGCAGCGCTGTCAGACTCCGATGGTGTTTCAGGGCAGCTCTGGTGGCAGAAAGGGTTTTCCGGCGACCATACACAGCAGACCCCCAACCACAGCAGCAACTAGGAGACCGGCGGCCCTGGCGGCAGACTCTGACGGCACGGCAGCAAGGGCGGTGGAACCACCCACGGCGACGGGGATACCCTTAACCACAATCGTGGCAGCAGCGGCGATGGATGGGCAGCGTTGCTTCCTCGCGACTCATCCCTTTCCCTCTTCTCTGTTCGCAGCTTCAACGGCGGTGGCAAGGGACGGGTTCGACGGCGGCAACGAGACGGGCTGGTCAGCGACGAGGAGGACGGCGGCCCCACGCTCGGCGATGGTGGCAGGCGGCGATGGCTTCCCCGCAGTGACTCCCTTTCGCGCATCTCCTCTCTTCCTGTGCGCGAGCTCAGTGGCGGCGAGACAGAGAGGCGCGGCGCTCTTCCCCCTCCTCGGTCAGACGACGACATGGTGGTGGTGCAACCCAGTACATCGGCGCGACTTCTTCCCCTTCCCTTCCCCTTCTCCGCGACCAACAGTGCTTCGTGGATGTGTGTGTTGTGTTTTCTGATTTCCCCCTTCCTGATTCCCGTTCTTCTTTTCCCTCTAGTTTAAAGAACCATGCGTGTGCGCTTAGTTAGGGTAGGGCTGCGCATCAAAGACAGTGAAGAAGAGGGTTTGAGGCTGCGCAGCATGAAGAGGGAATAGAGGGAAGGGTATGCCAAATTAGGGTAAGGGGCAATATAGTAATTTCGCATAAAATTGGGGATACTATAGTAATTGAAACCCAAATTAGATCCAACACTAATTGTATATAGAAAATACAATTTGCTCATCAATTTTTACAAATTATTTCCAATAAAATGCTCAAGTCAAATAATTAGAAATATTATACTTAATTTCTTCATTTTCCAAAATAGCAGTATTAATATTTAAAATATTACTTATCCAATCCAAATCATATAAAAATCTTTATTATTTTATAACTATCAACTTTATAATTCAAATATAGAAAATAATCTAATAATTGTAAAATTGGATAATAATCATAACTCGTCTCAAATTCAATAAATCAAAACTTGCTTTAATTTTCTTTAATAAAAATGATTTCCGAAATTAAGGCTATAAATAACTATATGATTTGAGACTTGATCATAATAAGACTTTTCAAAGATTCTGGGTCTTACATCCTCCACTACCACCACCCCCACAACAACCATGCCATTGCCCTACACCTTCATTGCCACCACTTCCGCAACAACCACCACTTTTTCCATCCCACAACTACTGTAACATTCTATCACCCTAAGCCTTACCTCTAGCCGTAAAGCAAAGGACGATAACGCGTCACAACAATTCTAAAGCTCCATACAATAGTATATAATCAAGAATTACTAAAACTAGAAGTCCGATAAAAGAAAAGAAGACCAAAGATGTATAAAACAGAGATACAAAGCGCGAAACATTCATATACGATAACTAAAGCACATTGGCACGAAAGGAACAAAACATAATATATAAAACCTTGTAAATAGCTCCAGGATACACAAGATAATAAATATAAGATAAACAAGTCATATATGTATATACAATATTCAAAAGGGAAACTAGCCGCAGCCCGCGGAGTTTAGGCCGACTAGTTTAACAAAAGATACAATAGAGTTTTTGATAAAATATCTCTCAAAGTTTTTCAAAGTAAAAATCCTCTAAGACAACAAGATATACAAAAGAGAGAGATACTATAACAAAATAAAACAAAGGATAAATAAAGAACAAAACTCTCGCGCGATCTAGAATTTTTACAATTAAATTCGCGTTGTAAGTATAGCTTCTAGACCGACAAGAATTCCTTTCTTACAAAAGTTTTGTTTGTCACTAAAGCAAACCCAATAAAATTAATTAACCGAAGTATTCAAACCTCGGGTCGTCTTCTCAAGGAATTGCAGGGAGGTGTGATTTATTATTGGTTATGTAAAAAGATATATTTTTTTGGATTTTTAAAATAAGGAACAAGTAATTTAAATGACAAGAAAAATAAATTAATAATAATAAAATCTCTTGGCAAGGTATAAGAAATTGAAATCCTATCCTCGTTATCCTTATCAGGTGTGATGAGAATTGGATTCTGCTCCCACTTAAATTAACCCTTGCTAAACAAAGGAGAGTCAAGTGGACTAATTAATTTGATCCTCAAGTCCTAGTCAACTCCTATGGAAAGACTAGAGTTATTGGAGTACAAATTAACCAGCAGAGAATTCTAATTTCAACCAACAGCTGAGTTTGATAACTCCAGTGTTGCTAATTACTTAACCAAAGCCAAAATGGGAAAGTAAATCTAAATTGAATTGAAAGCATCATAAATAAAACAATAATTAATCTGAAATACCTCAAATTGCATTTAAACATAAATTCAAATCCTAACATGGAAAGTTTGTAAATCAATAATGAAAAGATAAATGACAATTAAAGTAATGGAATAAATAAAAGTAGAAAATAAACTAAAAGAATATTGAACCTGTGATTGAAGAGATCATAGCTTAAACATAATAGAAATCCTAAATCCTAATCCTAAGAGAGAGGAGAGAGCCTCTCTCTCTAAAACTACATCTAATCCTAAAATTATCTATTATTCTATCACTAAGTTATTTTTTTTCGTTTGATTCCTTCATTCTCTGGCTTATATTCTGTGTTTCTGACTTGGATTTGGGCGGAAAAAGGGTCCAGAAATCGCTGGGGGCATTTTCTGCAGATTCTTGTACGTGGCGTTTGTCACGCATTCACATGGGTCACGCGTACGCGTCATTTGTGTTCTGCTCAAGGCGCGCGTCCGCGTCGTCCACGCGTACGCGTCGCTACCATTTCGCGCTAGGCACGCGTTCGCGTCGTCCATGCGTTCGCGTCGCTGCCTTTTCTTCAAAACTCCATTTTTGTGCTTTCCTTCCATTTTTGTATGTTTCCTTTTTGTCTTTTAAGCCATTCCTGCCCTATGAGATCTGAAAATACTTAACACACAAATCACGACACCGAATGGTAATAAAGGATAATAAAAATTAATATTTTTTAAGCATAGAAAACATATTTTTCACATATATCATAAAATAAGGAAGGAATGGTAAAACCATGCAATTTACATTAATAAGTGGGTGAAGGATTGAATAAATCATTTAAATTGAGCACAAAATACATCATAAAATATGGGTTTATCAACCTCCCCACACTTAAACAATAGCATGTCCTCATGCTAAATCCAAGAGAAAGGGTGAAGTTAGAATGGTGGAATCTTATACAATGTAATCTATTCTAAATGCAATCTACCTACATGAATCATGTAATTTTAATTATTATCCACCTATATATATATATATATATATATATATATATATATATATATATATATATATATATATATATATATATATATATATATAGAGCTTTCATGTAGTTAATTTGATTCATAAATTCAAGGAATCATATAGCCAAGTCTATATCATGTTAAAGCACCTTCACAATTGAGTTGGGTAATTTTACAAACTTGCAAGACAATTAAACAATTAAGCAGAGATATATGGTGATGAGCTATTGAACCCTCACTGGATTTTGTGTTTACTCTCTAGTCACTCAGTGTTTGGGGTTAATCACTCTATTCTTTTCCATTCTTGCTTTCTAACTTTGTTCTTCATCTAACCAATCAACAAATATACAATGTGTACATACAAACATCATGAGGTCTTTTAAAGTTTGTAATGGGGCCAAGGTAAAGGTAAGGGTATATATATAAGGCTAAGTGAGCTATAAGTTGAATCCTTAATTAGTCTAAGATCTCACCTAACATATACATATTTTATAAAAATTCAAAACTATCCTGGTCTTCCCAATTTTTCCACTTTTGTGTCACATACTCATGTACCAAATTTATTCTTGATTTTACTTCCATGTGTATTGATCATTAAACTTATTATTGGGGTAATTTTGACCCCTTATTTACTTATTTAATTAAAAGAAAATTTTTTAATTATTATTATTATTTTTAAAACATAAGCATAATAATTTCAATGCACATGGTGTTTTGGTTTAATTTGATTTCACATGAGCATGCTCCCAAATTCCTGATTATTTTATTACTTTAATCCTTTCCTATCAACCCATGTTCCCATGTTCTCCCCACACTTGGTTGATACACAATCTCTATCTTAAGCTAACCAAGGATTCAACTTGGGATTTTTAATTTGTTTTTCTGCTTAAGGCTAGTGATGTGGTTATAGAACAATAGGGGATTAAAAGACTCAAGGGAGCTAACAAGGGTGATGTAAAAGGTAAGCTTATTTGGGATAAGTGAGCAAAAATTTAAATAATGGCCTCAATCATATATTGGTATGTATCTACATTCTATATTGGACATATAGATTAAAACAAAGTAAAGATCACCAGAATGAAAAAGAAGGGCGAACACACAAGAATGAAATAATTATGGTTAAATAATGTAACCATACAAATAAGCTTAAAAAACTCACAGGTTGTGTGTTCTTTGGTTCAAAAACCATATATCAGTTATGTATGTCATGCAAGTAGAAATCAAGAGTTCCCATTATGCTCAATGTGAATCTTAGGGTGGCTCTTAAAATCTTAGTGTTCTTCCTTGAAGAAATGTTGTTAATTAACTCACATTTATTGCTATATATATATATATATATAGTGTGTGGATTGTTGTGATTCTGTTATACTAAAGTTTATAGTTTACTCTTTTTATTTTCAATTAATCCAAATTATCATGTGCTAAAAAAAGTAAACTAAACAAATTAATCCATATTTTCTATATCACAACTTAATAAGCTAAAATTGCAACTAGACTAAACTAAATATCTAAGATAAATATATGAACTAAAGTGCAAAATGCAGAAATACTGTAAAAATACAGAAAAATGTGCAAGTACTAAAAGATAAATAAGATAAGGTAAAATAAAAAAAAATACAGAAAAATAAACAAAATAGGATAAAAAGAGAGTCTAAAAAGTGGTTCACTAAAATAAAGTACGCCAGAGATGGTGACCTCCCCACACTTAATTAATAGCATCGTCCTCGATGCTCAGGCAAGCTGGGTGTGAGAAGTGTCATTTCCGGAAGGATGGGCTGCCGGTGTCTCTGTGGTGAGCTGAGGATCTGCAGTCTGGATGAGTGTCGGAGGGTCTGTCTGCTGTAGTGGAGGCTCTTCCTGAAGGGGGATCTCTGGATCAGCCGGCTGTATCTGGTGGGGCTCCTCATGGTGTGGTGTAGCCTGCTCAGGTCCTGCCTGCTCAGCCTCTGCATGTGCCTCCTCCTCATGATCATCCGCCTCCTCCTCAGATGGCTCAGAAGGAGTGTCAGGCTCGGAGGGGATGTCGTGGTGGCCAGATCGAATCATCAACTTTAAGTGCTCATAGCGTCGCTTGTTGCGATGCTCAGATCTCTCATATCGCCGTTGGTTGCGGTGCTCCATCTGGTCCAACCGGTCAAATAGGCGATGCACGAGGTGGAAGATGGGCTGTGAAGCAGGTGAGGGTGCAGTAGTGGTGGTGGGTGCGGCAGTGGTTGCAGAAGGAACAGCAGAAGATGTGGCAGTCTCAGCAGAGTCAATGAGAAAAGGAGGTCTGTACCCCAAAGCTTGGAACTTCCTGCTGTGAGGTATGATCTTCTTGCACTCTGCAGCAGTTAGCTTCTCATCAGCAAGCTCCCAAGGCACGTCAGCTCGACGGCCTAGCTGGGTGATCAGATAAGGGAAAGGGAGAGTGCCTCTGATATGGACCCTGGCCATATAATACCTGATGAAACGTGGAAGATACAGGTCCTTACCCTCCATCACACACCAGATGAGGGTGATCATAGCAGCGGGCACCTCTGTCTCATGAGTGCTCGGCATAATGTAATTACTCAGAATCTGCTGCCAAAGCCGAGCCTCATCATTCAAATATATCAGCTTGATTCCCTTAGGCATCAATGTATTATTTCCCATGACCCATGGGACAGTAGGATCAAGGGCTATTCTCTGCTTGACTGCATCCCAGTCAAATCTCATGTATCTCATATCCTCTTCAGTCTTTTGGTAACCGTAAGGCTGATCTGACTTAGGCTGAAGCTGGAGGATATCCTTAATAGCTTCCTCAGTGACTAAAATCTGTTTCCCTCTGAGGTGCACTGCATCCAGGGAAGTCTTGAAATAGTTATAGTAAAATTCTCTGACCCAGGATGCATTGACCTCTGTCAAGTTCCTTTCCAAGAAGAACCAGCCTCTTTGTTTTATCTGTTCGGAAGTGTACTGGGTGAGTTCTTCTAGAATTTTAAGAGTTCTTTCCAGGTAGAGGTTCCTGGAAGTGGCAAACACTGGATACTTTAGCTCACAGTATCTGTTTGCAAATTTGATTTGATCTGTGGCAATGAGGAGCTGGTCGGCCTTTTCCAGCAGAGTAAAGTTCTTTTCCCGCCAGGAATCGTCGTGAAGGATATTCAAAATAGAGGTAGAAGATTCTCTTCTTTTCCGTTTGCCTGTAGTTGCCTTGCCTTTTTCCTTACTTTTGGGATCAGGCATCCTGAAAAGTAGAAGTAGCAGGATATAATTGAAGAACTAAAGCAGGAAAATAAGTAGGCAAGTAGGGTTTTGTCAATGTAAGCATAAAGGCAAAAGAGCAATTGGAGCATGAAATGAGTTAAATATATGTACATTTTGGATTGAATTCGAGTTAAAAGTCTGAGAGTAAAAATCACAATCCAAAATATAATAGAAGTGGAATTCAAGTTAATTAGGAAAAATAGTAATCATGCCTTGAGTTAGAAAGTTAAAGTAGTTAGGTAAAAACTAAAGAGAGAAGTTAGAAAGCTAAACTGGTTAGGAGTTAAAAAGGAAGTTAAAGTGAGTGGCATGAGAATGGTTTTCCTAGTTACCAAGTGGTGCGCAAAAATTGTGATTACACTTTGATTATGTAAAATTCATTGCTCTTTCTTTCCCTGGTAATGGCGCCAAAAACATGATGCCAATACCATGGTTCACAACTTCGCACAACTAACCAGCAAGTGCACTGGGTCGTCCAAGTAATACCTTACGTGAGTAAGGGTCGAATCCCACGGAGATTGTTGGTATGAAGCAAGCTATGGTCACCTTGCAAATCTCAGTCAGGTAGGGTTAAATGTGATTGGATTAGATAATTAAACGATAAATAATGAAAGATAGAAATACTTATGTAATTCATTGGTGAGAATTTCAGATAAGCGAATAGAGATGCTTTCGTTCCTCTGAACCTCTGCTTTCCCGGTATCTTCATCCAATCAGTCTTACTCCTTTCCATGGCTGGCTTTATATGATACATCACCATTGTCAATGGCTACTTTCGGTCTTCTCTTGGGAAAATGATCCAAATGCCCTGTCACGGCACGGCTAATCGTCTGGAGGCATCACCCTTGTCAATGGTTTCATCTTATCCTCTCAGTGAAAATGATCAACGCACCCTGTCACGGCACGGCTATTCATCTGTCGGTTCTCGATCATGCTGGAATAGGATTTACTATCCTTTTGCGTCTGTCACTACGCCCGGCAATCGCGAGTTTGGAGCTCGTCACAGTCATTCAGTCATTGAATCCTACTCGGAATACCACAGACAAGGTTTAGACCTTCCAGATTCTCTTGAATGCCGCCATCATTCTAGCTTACACCACGAAGATTCTGATTAAGAGATCTAAGAGATACTCATTCAATTCTAATGTAGAACGGAAGTGGTTGTCAGGCACGCATTCATAGGGAATGATGATGATTGTCACGTTCATCACATTCAGGTTGAAGTGCGAATGAATATCTTAGAAGCAAAATAAGATGAATTGAATAGAAAACAGTAGTACTTTGCATTAATCTTTGAGGAACAGCAGAGCTCTACACCTTAATCTATGGAGTGTAGAAACTCTACCGTTAAAATTACATAAGTGAATAGAGTTCATTGGTCTCGGCCCCAGAGGGGAACCGGAGTAACCAAGACTGTGAATACAATGATAAAAAGTTCTATTTATAATAAACTAGTCACTAGGGTTTACAGGAGTAAGTAATTGATGCATAAATCCACTTCCGGGGCCCACTTGGTGTGTGCTTGGGCTGAGCTTTGAGTGTTGCACGTGTAGAGGTCCTCCTTGGAGTTGAACGCCAGCTTTTGTGCCAGTTTGGGCGTTCAACTCTGGTTTTGGCTCCTTTTCTGGCGCTGGACGCCAGAATTGGGCAGAGAGCTGGCGTTGAACGCCAGTTTGCGTCATCTATTCTTAGCCAAAGTATGGACTATTATATATTGCTGGAAAGCCCTGGATGTCTACTTTCCAACGCAATTGAAAACGCGCCATTTCGAGTTCTGTAGCTCAAGAAAATCCACTTTGAGTGCAGGGAGGTCAGAATCCAACAGCATTAGCAGTCCTTCTTCAACCTCTGAATCTGATTTTTGCTCAAGTCCCTCAATTTCAGCCAGAAAATACCTGAAATCACAAAAAAACACACAAACTCATAGTAAAGTTCAGAAATGTGAATTTAACATAAAAACTAATGAAAACATCCCTAAAAGTAACTAGATTCTACTAAAAACAATGCCAAAAAGCGTATAAATTATCCGCTCATCACCAAGAAATTCACAAACTTGAAGAACAATCAACTCATATTCAAGCAAGGATTGTAGTTTATTGATGATAATTCCTATAGATAAAGTAAGTGTAAAATGAGAATGAAATCATCAATAAGCAATTTATTACTCAGGGAACAAAAAGAAATAAGAATGCTAGCCCGTGCATTCATGAATTGGTTTGGTTGTAGCCAAGTATTGCAAAATACTGAATTTCCAAACCAATACATGAATGGGGTTAGATTAAACCATAAATTTGTAGAAATTGAGTAGCATTCCGGCTGAAATTGGATGTTCCCGGGTAGTAAACAGCAGGAAAATCAGTTCATATGAAATTAAATAATGCTGAAAAGATTAAAAAATAGCAAGAACATGAAAGAACAGTTTAACAGCAACATCAAATAGGAAGAATAACATATGAACAGAATCATCACAACAAATTCAGAATTACGAATTAGATAAAAACAGGTAGCAGGAACGGTGCAATTATCAGGCCTAAATCCACTAACCACATCCTAGCTACCTAACCACCTAAAATCCACTACGATCATACATCTCTAACTATCCTAATTTTGAACAGAAACTGGAAAATTAACTAACTAACTAATCAACAGAAAAATTTAGCGTTCGGCGGAACCTGGTGTGTAGAGGAACAAATGTATGGAACAGAGAGATGGTGGAAGTGTGGTGGTGGTGTTGTTGATGCGGCGGCGATGGGTGGCGGCGCGGCGATGGTTTGAGGTGGAGGCAGGGGCGGTTTGGTGGTTGTGGTTGGATAAGGGTTGGGGGGAGAGAGAAGGGGGGTGAGGGTTGAGGTGGTTGGGGGGTGTGGTGGTTGGCTGGAGCGCAAGGGGGGTGGCACGGTGGTGGCGGCTCGGTGATGGGGTGGTGGTAGTGGTGTTGGGGTTGTGGAGGAAGGAGGGGAGAGAGGAAGAGAAAGAAGAGAGGAAGAAGGGGTTTCGGCGAGGAAGGCGCGACGGTTGGGATGGCGGCGCGGCGGTCGGAGCTGGCTGGCGAGGAGTGGTGGTGGTTGGGGGATGGGAGAAGAGAGGTTGCAGAGGGGGGTGGAAGGTTTTTTGGGTGACGCAGAATGGGTAGGGTTTCGTGTGAATGGGGTTAGTATTTTTGACTCCACGCAAACGCGTGGGGGACGCGATCGCGTGATTTGGGCGAAAAGGGAAGTGACGCGGTCGCGTCGTTGACGCGATCGCGTAAATTAAGTAAAAGGTAAGGGACGCATACGCGTGAAACACACGAACGCGTTGCTGAAAATTGTGCTAAACGCACAGTTCCAACGTCGTTTTGGCACAACTCTCTGTTTCCAATAGGGTCCATAAAATTCAAGCGACGCGTACGGGTCGCTCATGCTTTCGCGTGGGATGTGTGTGGTGCAGGTGACGCGTTCGCGTCAGGGACGCGAATGCGTGGGCCAGTTTGTGCTAAAGGCACACCAGCCTCACAATTCCAGCCCAACTTTCTGAGCGTTGGATCTTTACGCCGATTGCTGATCAACGCCCACGCGTGGCCTGCGCGCTCGCGTGGGGTGATTTTTTATTTTTTTATTTTTTTGTGAAATTATGCAGTATGCAATATGCAATGCTAATGTGGATGATATGAATAATTCCAGGTTCAATAATAGAATAAAATAAAACTTAAAAACAAACAAAATGAAATAAAACTGAAAAAGGAACGATCATACCACGATGGGTTGTCACCCACCTAGCACTTTTAGTTAAAGTCCTTAAGTTGGACATTTGGGGAATCCTTTGTTATGGTGGCTTGTGCTTGAATTCATCCAAAAATCTCCACCAGTGTTTGGAATTCCAACAGCCTCCGAGGTCCCAAACTAGGCATGTAAAGCCTTTGAGCAAATTCAAACAGGTTTTCAGGTTTCCAGGGTGTTGAATGTCAGGATAGATTCCAGGATCCTACACCTCGCTTTTATATCCGCCTTTGTCTCGATTTATATTTTTCCAGCTGGGCGGTTTGGAAGTTGTATTCTCACCAAGATGACCAAACATTTTCCCAGACCCATTCAATTGAACTCGAAACCAATCCTTGCACTTCAAATTGAAGCGTGGAACCTTATTGAATCTTGCATACCAGCTCTGAGTACGAACCATTTCCCTTTTACTCTTAAAGCCGCAAAGAGCTCTAAGCTGGCCGTTTGTTTCAAGCAAACCATATTCTAGTGGAAAAATAAAGATAAAGGCTAAGGATTTTACCCACTTGAATTTTGTATTGGGTGGTAATGGCCTCGGGATATGTGTTTCTAGTGGTTTTGCAAGCTCTACTCCCTTGTGTTCTTCTGTGAATTCTTCCACTTCCTTGCAAACTTCTTTAATTTCAACCACCTCTTGATCAAAGTCTTCGATATCTTTCTCATCACTCAAATCATAGGTTGGAGGTTGCGAAAAGTCTACCTCCGCATCATCTTCGTATTCACTTGGGGAAGATTCTTCCATCTCAAAGAATTTATTTGCGGATGCAAGTTCAATACTATGAGGACTTGACTCATTATCATTGTCAAGGAAACTTGCCTCTGGAGTTGTTCCGTCCAGCTCTTCATAAGATTCCTGCTTTGGGGTTTGTGCACTATCCTCCTTAGCATCAACTGCAAAATTCTTGACGAAATTCTCCTCAATTCTGGATTCTCATGGGGGTTCATCATCTCCTAAGTCTTCAACCAATTCTTCTTCTTCGATAATTTCAGCTTCCTCTACTTGTTCCAATATAAAATCATGCTCTTTACTGTCCATTGGACTTTCTAGTATCTCCTTCATGCTGCGTTCTTCATTAGATTGCCCACATGAAGCCATGGGGATTCCTTGAATGTCCGAACGTCGGGAAGGCAGTCGATTTATCGCTTGATTCAATTGGTGAAGTGTGGCATGAAATTTTTCAAATGTTTCCTTGAGTTGCTCCCTTGATTTTTTGGGTGATGGATATGGACATGGTGCATAGGGAGGTGGTGGTTCTTGGGAGTAATTGGGTTGGAATTAGGGTGGGTAAGGGTTAGGGTCATACGGAGGTGAATGGTGGTAGTTGGCTTGTGAGTATGGTGGTTCATAGTTATGTTGAGGAGGTGGTTCATAGGCATATGATGGGGCTTGTCGGTAATTACAAGGGGGTCCACCATATCTATCATCTTGGTATGCACCTCGGAATGGTTTCTGACTATAGTATTTTGGTGGGTGATGGTTGTCACGAAAGGGTCCACCATAACTATTGTCTCGACATGCATTGTTGAATGGTCGTCATCCATGGTAGTTTGGAAGGTGTTGTTGCCTAAAGGGTTGATCAGATCCTCGTGGCTCCATCCATCTCTGATTGTTTTGACCTTAATGCATGTTCCTGTTATAGCTTCCATTCCTTTCAACATTATTAGAACCAAACTCAAAGCAACGGGGGTGAGAATTCATAGTACCAATTAAAAATTAAAATAAAACGAAAATAAAAATGAATAAACAGGTAAAAGAAAATATTTACAATAACCAATAATAAGGCACACAGTTGCAATTCCCCGGCAACGGCGCCATTTTGAAGAACAAAACTCTCGCGCGATCTAGAATTTTCACAATTAAATTCGCGTTGTAAGTATAGCTTCTAGACCGACAAGAATTCCTTTCTTACAAAAGTTTTGTTTGTCACTAAAGCAAACCCAATAAATAAAGGAGGTGTGATTTATTATTGGTTATGTAAAAAGATATGTTTTTTTTGGTTTTTAAAATAAGGAACAAGTAATTTAAATGACAAGAAAAATAAATTATTAATAATAAAATCTCTTGGCAAGGTATAAGAAATTGAAATCCTATCCTCGTTATCCTTATCAGGTGTGATGAGAATTGGATTCTGCTCCCACTTAAATTAACCCTTGCTAAATAAAGGAGAGTCAAGTGGACTAATTAATTTGATCCTCAAGTCCTAGTCAACTCCTATGGAAAGACTAGAGTTATTGGAGTACAAATTAACCAGCAGAGAATTCCATATTCAACCAACAGCTGAGTTTGATAACTCCAGTGTTGCTAATTACTTAACCAAAGCCAAAAAGGAAAAGTAAATCTAAATTGAATTGAAAGCATCATAAATAAAACAATAATTAATCTGAAATACCTCAAATTGCATTTAAACATAAATTCAAATCCTAACATGGAAAGTTTGTAAATCAATAATGAAAAGATAAATGACAATTAAAGTAATGGAATAAATAAAAGTAGAAAATAAATTAAAGGAATATTGAACCTGTGATTGAAGAGATCATAGCTTAAACATAATAGAAATCCTAAATCCTAATCCTAAGAGAGAGGAGAGAGCCTCTCTCTCTAAAACTACATCTAATCCTAAAATTATCTATTATTCTATCACTAAGTTGTTTTTTTCGTTTGATTCCTTCATTCTCTGGCTTATATTCTGTGTTTCTGACTTGGATTTGGGCGGAAAAAGGATCCAGAAATCGCTGGGGGCATTTTCTGCAGATTCTTATACGTGGCGTCTGTCACGCATTCATGTGGGTCACGCGTTCGCGTGGCCTGGGAGTTTTCCTTGTCACGCGTACACGTCAGTCACGCGTACGCGTCATTTGCGTTCTGCTCAAGGCACGCGTCCGCGTCGTCCACGCGTATGCGTCGCTGCCATTTCGCGCTAGGCACGCGTTCGCGTCGTCCATGCGTTCATGTCGCTGCCTTTTCTTCAAAACTCCATTTTTGTGCTTTCCTTCCATTTTTGTATGTTTTCTTTTTGTCCTTTAAGCCATTCCTGCCCTATGAGATCTGAAAATACTTAACACACAAATCACGGCACCGAATGGTAATAAAGGATAATAAAAATTAATATTTTTAAAGCATAGGAAACATGTTTTTCACATATATCATAAAATAAGGAAGGAATGGTAAAATCATGCAATTTACATGAATAAGTGGGTGAAGGATTGAATAAATCATTTAAATTGAGCATAAAATATATCATAAAAGATGGGTTTATCAATAAACTCGAGCCATCCTCCGCTCTGTCACCATCTGCAAACTCATCGAGGTGGGTTGCGACCTGCATCTGAAAAATAACAACATATGGTATGAGAACCAGGGGTTCTCAGTATGGTAACAGTGCCCAATAGATAAGATATAAGGTTCCGAAAAGCCAAAGCCATATGCACTGTTAATTCATGCATTCAGAAAGTAAAAGCGAGGCCACCACATCAAAATAATTGAACCACTCTTATTATATAACTCGAGCTTATGTATCTTACTATTCTTTTTCAAATAAAATTTTCTTTTAAGCATGGTGAGAGATACATAGGATATTTTATAGCTTAAGACAAAACAAGTAAAGAACAAGATACTAAAGATGATCATGCAACTAGAAATAGGAAACAGACAATAAGATAAATACAATGGAAAACAGAAATTAACATAAGCAAGGGAGTAATGGAACGTGACCACCTTAGTGTCGGCGGCTACTGCTTATGAAGATGATCCACCTTCCTTTAGCATAATCCTAGAGCTTGCTCTGCAACACCAAACTTAAAAAGTTTGCTTGTCCTCAAGCAAAGAGAATATGGGAGGGAAGAATGAGTAGAAAGTTTTGAATTTGAAGTGGGTGGAGTTTGGGTGGGACCCACTGGCTGAGGAGGCTTCAAACTTCGAGTTTTCTGTCCCCTACCTGGCATTCAACACCGGGAATAGGCATTGAACTCCCAGATGGGATAAAAAATGTTGACCTTGGTTGCTCCATAGTGGGCGTTAAACGCCCAGCCTTGCTCCCTAGCTGGCATTCAATGCTAGGCTTGTGTCCCTCAGGGGCATTGGACGCCCAGAGTAGTCATTCTCTGGCGTTCAATGCCAGCTCCTTGCTTCTGTATCGGCATTGAACGCCCATTTTCCTCCTTGTCTGGCGTTCAATGCCAGCAAGGGGATCTCCCCAGGGTGTTCTGTTTCCAACTCTGAATGTCTTTGTTTCTGTTCTAAGTACTACACATGATCACAAACATTAAAAAGGGAAAACAATGGAAATCAAATAAAATGAAAACAAATAAAGAGAAACAAAAGAAACAAAAACAATAGTACTCTACTCATGGTTGGGTTGCCTCCCAACAAGCGCTTCTTTACCGTCACTAGCTTGATGGTCAACTCCTTCAAGGAGGAAGATAGTTGATGAGCGGATAATTTATATGCTTTTTGGCATTGTTTGTAGGTAGTTTTTAATATGTTTTAGTCACTTTTTATTATATTTTTATTAGTTTTTAAATAAAAATCACATTTCTGGACTTTACTATGAGTTTGTGTGTTTTTCTGTAATTTCAGGTATTTTCTGGCTGAAATTGAGGGAGCTGAGCAAAAATCTGATTCAGGCTGAAAAAGGACTGCTGATGCTATAGGATTCTGACCTCCCTGCACTCGGAATGGATTTTTTGGAGCTACAAGATTCCAATTGGCGCGCTCTCAATTGCGTTAGAAAGTAGACATCCAGGGCTTTCCAGCAATATATAATAGTCCATACTTTGCTCAAGGATAGATGACGTAAACTGGCGTTCAACGCCAGTTCCATGTTGTATTCTGGCGTTAAACGCCAGAAACAGGTTACAAGTTGGAGTTAAACGCCAGAAACAGGTTACAACCTGGCGTTTAACTCTAGAAACAGCCTAGGCACGTGTAAAGCTCAAGTCTCAGCCCCAATACACACCAAGTGGGCCCCAGAAGTGGATCTCTGCACTATCTATCTTAGTTTACTCATTTTTTGTAAACCTAGGTTACTAGTTTAGTATTTAAACAACTTTTAGAGATTTATTTTGCACCTCATGACATTTTAGATATGAACTTTGTACTCTTTGACGGCATGAGTCTCTAAACTCCATTGTTGGAGGTGCGGAGCTCTGCTGTGTCTCGATGAATTAATGCAATTATTTCTGTTTTCTATTCAAACATGCTTATTTCTATCTAAGATGTTCATTCGCACTTCAATATGATGGATGTGATGATCCGTGACACTCATCACCATTCTCAACCTATGAATGCGTGCCTGACAACCACCTCCGTTCTACCTTTGATTGAATGAGTATCACTTGGATTCCTTAATCAGAATCTTCGTGGTATAAGCTAGAATCCATTGGAAGCATTCTTGAGAATCCGGAAAGTCTAAACCTTGTCTGTGGTATTCCGAGTAGGATTCAGGGATTGAATGACTGTGATGAGCTTCAAACTCACAAGGGTTGGGCGTAATGACAGACGCAAAAGGATCAATGGATCCTATTCCAGCATGAGTGAGAACCGACAAATGATTAGCCGTGCGGTGACTGATAAACCCATATTTCATGAGTTATTTTGTGCTTAGTTTGAGTGATTTATTCAATCCTTCACCCACTTATTCATATTAATTGCATGGTTTTACTTTCCCTTCCTTATTATGTGATGTATGTGAAAAACATGTTTCCTAAGCTTTAAAATTAATTATTTTAATTACCTTTATTTCCATTCGATGTCGTGATTAGTGTGTTGAGTAGTTTCAGATTTTCTAAGGCAGAATGACTTAAAGGATGGAAAAGGAAACATACAAAAATGGAAGGAAAGCACAAAACGGAGCTCCTAAAGAAACTGGCATCCACGCGATCGCATGGACGAAGCGATCGCGTGCCAAGCGCGAATCAGCAGCGACGTGGCCGCATGACTGACGCGACCGCGCGCCTTAAGCAGAACGCACATGACGCGGTCGCATGACTGACGCGACCGCGTGGCAAGGAAATGCTCCGAATGACGTGACCGCGTGACCCACACGGACGCGTGACAGAGGCCACACACCAGAAATTGCAGAAAACGCTCATAGCGAATTCTGAAGCCCTTTTTGGCCCAAATCCAAGTCCAGCAGGCATAGACCAGAGGTTACAAAGTGGGGGAATGCATCCATTCTGAGAGAGCTCGCCAATTTTCACTTTCCATGATTTAGATTTAGTTTGAGAGAGGTTCTCTCCTCTCTCTCTTAGGATTAGGATTAGGATTTAGGACTTCTCTTAGTTTGTAAGAGTAACTCTCGATCCAGGTTTAATATTTACTTCAATGCTTTTATTCGTACCTATAAATGTTTCCAACTTGACTTATGAATCATTCCCATGTTATGATTTGAATTAATGATTATTTAAGGTATTTCAGTTATTGATTGCTTTCTTCTTAATTTGAGTTACCATTGCTTTCTATCTAAGGACATTTTTATTCCAACAATTTTACTTTTTCCCCTTTTGGTATTGGTTAAGAAATCAGTAACTCAACAGTATCAAACTCAACATAACTGATAATCGCTATCTTGCTAATTGAACTGAACTTCAATAATCCCAATTTTTTCTTAGGAAATAAATAGGATTCGAAGGTCAAACTAATTAGTCCCTTGACTTTCCTTTACTTTAGTAAAGGTTAACTAAGTGGAATTTAGATTCAACTTTCATTATTGTTGAGAGAGATAACTAAGTTGGACTTCCAATTTCTCTTACCTTGCCAAAAGCTTGCTTTACAGTATTTATTTATTTTAATTGCCATTTGAATTATTTGTCATATCTACTCTTCACTCTCAACCCCGAATTTACAACCTCCATAACCAATAATAAGAACATACTTCCTTGCAGTTCCTTGAGAAGACGACCCGAGGTTTGAATACTCGGTTAATAATTTTTAAATAGGGTTTGTTACTTGTGACACCCAAAACATTTGTACGAAGGGATTTCTGTCGGTTTAGAGACTATATCTACAACGCGACTGTTTTTTTTTATGAACTTCTTTACTGGCAAAAATCCTAACGTCAAAATGGCGCCGTTGCTGGGGAGCTGCTAACGTGTGCCTTATTATTGGTTATTGTAAATATTTTTCTTTTGCTTGTTTATTTATTTTTGTTTTTCCTTTTCATCTTTATTTGCTACCATGAATTCTCACCCCTCTCGCTTTGAGTTTGGTTCTAACTTTGTTGAAAGAAATAGAAGTTACAGCAGGAATATGCATCAAGGTCAGACCAATCAAGGATGGATGGAGCCAAGATGATCTAATCAACCCTTTAGGCAGCAACACCCTCCAAGATATCCTGGACAAAGACCATTCTACCGTGCATACCCAGCTAAAAGATATGGTGGACAACCTTGTAACTACCAACAAGCCCCACCCCGTGCCTATAGACCATCCTTTCAAAGAATAACCTTGAACCACCACACTCACAAGCTTCTCTTCACCATTCGCCACGATATGATCCTTCCCTACCCCAGTACCAATCCAATCACCCCCAATCACCGCCACTTTCCTTTGTATCATGCCCGAGTCCGGCAACCCGAGAAGCAGAGATTCGCCTAAAGGAAACAATAAATAAATTTCAAACAACCATTCGACAACTAGAGCAAGTAGTAATTCAATGGGTTTCTAGGCGCTCAAATACACAAGGATCAGCCACGGCCCCATGTGAAAAATCTAATGAAGAGCGTAGCATGAAGGAGATACCAGAAACTCCAGTGGACAAGACAGAGAATGAATTCGTACTAGAACAGGTAGAATAAGCTGTCATTGTTCAAAAAGAAGAGTTGGTTGAAGATCTAGGAGATGCTGAACCTCCATGGGAATCCAGAACTGAGGAGAACTCCGTCAAGGACACTATAGTTGATGCTAAGGAGGATATTGTACAACCTCCAAGGCAAGTTGTTTATGAAGAATCAGACGGAATAACCCAGGACACAAATTCCCTTGATGATGATAGTCACAAGTCAAATTCTCTTAGTAATGAACTTGCATCCTCAAGTGAATTCTCTGAGATCGAAGAATCTTCCCCAAGTGAATATGAAGATGATGCGGAGGTAGATTTCTCTCAACCTCCAATCTATGACTCGAGTGATGAGGAAGACATAGAAGACTTTGACCAGGGTGATACTACATCGGAAGACTCTTGCAAGGAAGTGGAGAAATTCACAGAAGAACCCAAGGGAGAAGAACATACAGAACCACCAGAAACACCTACCCCAAGGCCATTGCCACCCAATACAAGCTTCAAGTGGGTACAATCCTTAACCTTTAACTTTACTTATTCACTTGAATATGGTTTGCTTGAAACAGATGGCCAGCTTAGAGCTCTTTGCGGCGTTAAAAGTAAGAGGGAAATGGCTCGTACTCAGAGTTGGTGCACAAGGTTCAATAAGGTTCCACGCTTCACTTCGAAGTACATGGATTGGTATCATGCTCAATTGCATGGATCACAGAGAACGTTTGGTCACCATGGTGAGATTCTACTTTTTAAACCGCCCGGATGGAAACATGTAGATCAAGACGGAGGCGGATTTAAAAACAAAGCTTGGGATCCTGGAAAATATTCTGATATTCATCACCCCGGGAGCCTGAAAATCTATTTGAAGCTGCTCAGAAGCTTCACATGCCTAGTTTGGGACCCCAGAGGCTATTGGCATTCCAAGCATTGGTGGAGATTTCTGGATGAATTTAAGCATAAGCCGCCATAGCAGGAAGCTCTTCCAATGTCCAACTTAAGGACTTTAACTAAAAGTGCTAGGTGGGAGACAACCCACCATGGTATGATCGTTCCTTTTGCAATTTTAATTTTATTTAGTTTTGTTTGTTTTTGAATTTTATTTTATTTTATTGAACCTGGAATCATGCATAGCATTCACATTAAGCATTGCATTATGCATTGTGCATTTAAAAAAAAAATCACGTGACGCGACCGCCTCATTGACGCGTCCGCGTCGCAGGTATTGGGAGAGAATAATATATTGAACAGAAAGTTACGCAGAAGCAGCGCTGGAGGCGTGCCAATGGCACAATTCACCCCACGCGACCGCGTCGCTGACGCGACCGTGTCATATGGGAATAATGGCCTCCCACGCGACCGCGTGCCCCACGCGGCCGCTGGTGCACGAATTGTGAATTACACTTTTCACAACTCGTACCACTAACCAGCAAGTGCACTGGGTCGTCCAAGTAATACCTTACGTGAGTAAGGGTCAAATCCCACGGAGATTGTTGGTTTGAAGTAATCTATGGTTACCTTGTAAATCTTACTCAGGAAGTCAATTATATTTATCAGTTGAATTGCGAGTAAACAGGAGAGCATGAATTAAAAGTTACTTGTTATGCAGTAATGGAGAATATGTTGGAGTTTCAGAGATGCTTTGTCTTCTGAATCTCTGCTTTCCTCTGTCTTCTGATTCACGCATGCACGTCCTCCTATGGCAAGCTGTGTGTAGGTGGATCACCGTTGTCAATGGTTACCATCCATCCTTCCAGTGAAAAGATTCCAAGTGCGCTGTCACCGCACGGCTAATCATCTGCAGGTTCTCAGTCATACCGGAATAGGATCTGCTATCCTTTTGCGTCTGTCACTACGCCCAGCACTCGTGAGTTTGAAGTTCGTCACAGCCATCCAATCCCAGAATCCTACTCGGAATACCACAGACAAGGTTTAGACTTTCCGGATTCTCATGAATGCCGCCATCAGTTCTAGCTTATACCACGAAGATTCTGATTAAGGAATCTAAGAGATATTCATTCAATCGGATATAGAACGGAGGTGGTTGTCAGGCACATGTTCATGGTTTGAGGAAGGTGATGAGTGTCATTGATCATCACCTTCATCACAGTTAAGCGCGAATGAACATCTTAGATAGGAACAAGCGTGTTTGAGTGGAAAATAGAAATACTTGCATTAATTCATCGAGACACAGCAGAGCTCCTCACCTCCAACAATGGAGTTTAGAGACTCATGCCGTCAAAGAGTACAAATTTTAGATCTAAAATGTCATGAGATTCAAAATATGTCTCTAAAAGTTGTTTAAATACTAAACTAGTAGCCTAGGTTTACAGAAAATGAGTAAACTATGATAGATGGTGTAGAGATCCACTTCTGGGGCCCACTTGGTGTGTGTTGGGGCTGAGACTTAAGCAATTCACGTGCATAAGGCCATTTTGGGCATTCAACGCCAGGTTTGGATCCATTTCTGGCGTTGAACTCCAACTTTTAATCCTTTTCTGGCGCTGGACGCCAGAATTGGGCAGAGAACTAGCGTTGAACGCCAGTTTACATCGTCTATCCTTGAGCAAACTATGGACTATTATATAATGCTGGAAAGCCCTGGATGTCTACTTTCCAACGCAATTGGAAGCACACCAGTTCGAGTTCTGTAGCTCCAGAAAATCCACTTTGAGTGCAGGGAGGTCAGAATCCAACAGCATCAGCAGTCCTTTTTCAGCCTGAATCAAATTTTTGCTCAGCTCCCTCAATTTCAGCCAGAAAAATACCTGAAATTACAGAAAAACACACAACTCATAGTAGTATCTAGAATTATGAATTTTTCCTAAAAACTAATGAAAATAAACTAAAAACTAACTAAAACATACTAAAAACTATATGAAATTAACCCCAAAAAGCGTATAAAATATCCGCTCATCACAACACCAAACTTAAACTGTTGCTTGTCCTCAAGTAACTAGACAAATAAAATAGAAGACTAATAGGTTGAGAAGCAATAATATCTCAGAGTTTTGAGTGAAGCTCAGATTCTAATTAGATGAGTGGGACTAGTAGCTTTTTGCTTCCGAACAGTTTTGGCATCTCACTTTATCCATTGAAGCTCAGAGTGATTGGCATCTATAGGAACTTAGAATTCAGATAGTGTTATTGATTTTCTTATTTCAGTATGATGATTCTTGAACACAGCTATTTCATGAGTCTTGGCCGTGGCCCTAAGCACTTTGTTTTCCAGTATTACTACTGGATACATAAATGCCACAGACACATAATTGGGTGAACCCTCTGGATTGTGACTCAGCTTTGCTAAAGTCCCCAATTAGAGGTGTCCAAAGTTCTTAAGCACACTCTTCTTTCTGCTTTGGACCTTGACTTTAACCGCTCAGTCTCAAGTTTTCACTTGACACCTTCACACCACAAGCACATGGTTAGGGACAGCTCGGTTTAGCCGCTTAGGCCAGGATTCTATTCCCTTAGGCCCTCCTATCCACTGATGCTCAAAGCTTTGGGATCCTTTTTATTACCCTTGCCTTTTGGTTTTAAGGGTTATTGGCTTTTTGCTCTTGCCTCTTGGTTTTAAGAGCTTTTGGCTTTTTCTGCTTGCTTTTTCTTTTTCTTTCTATATATTTTTGTTTTGTTTTGTTTTTTTTTTCGCCTATTTTTTTTTCTGCAAGCTTTGTTCTTTGCTGCTTTTTCTTGCTTCAAGAATCATTTTTATGATTTTTCAGATTATCAATAACATGTCTCATGTTCATCATTTTTTCAAGAGCCAACATATTTAACAGTCTTAAGCAACAAATTCAAAAGACATATGCACTGTTCAAGCATTCATTCAGAAGACAGAAAGTATTGCCACCACATGTAACTAATTAGAATTTCTCTTATTAAAACTCGAAATTTTATTGCCTCTTATTCAAAAGATCTACTATTTTATTCATGTTTGCTGATGATGAGAAAAATAAACTATAGCTTAATTGGAGATAAGATCAAAATAGATACTAATTACTACTATATGACTCCTAAGGTGAACTTTTCTAATGACACTATCACAGATTTAAAGCAGAAATTGAAATTTAACAACCTTTATTCTGGGGGAACAGGGGTTCCTCTGATCCTTGGAGTGCTCGGTCCTGCAAGAGATAACTTCTGGCGCTTCAAGTCCCTTAAGTCACGCCCTTGCTCCTCTTGTTCTTTAAACATATAGGTAAGAATTTGACTGTGTTCCTTCTGTTCTTTTATTATTTGCTCCATAGCTTCCCGTATCTTGGTGATGGACGTCTCAAGATACTCCCAATATTCAGATTGAGGGATTTCTGGGAGGAATTCCTGCGTTTTCTTCTTGGTGAGATCCTCCTGCGCTTGTTATTTTTCCATTGATGCTTTGGTGATTGGCTTCTCAACTGAGATGTATTCAGTTATTCCCATCCTTACTCCAGCATCCTTGCAGAGCAGCGATATCACACTTGGGTAAGCCAACCTGGCTTCTTTAGAATTTTTATTAGCAATTTTGTAGAGTTCAGTTGAGATCAGCTGATGAACTTCCACTTCTTTTCCCATCATGATGCAATGGATCATCACTGCTCTTTTAATTGTGACTTCAGAACGGTTGCTGGTAGGCAACAGAGAATGCCCAATGAAGTCCAGCCATCCTCTGGCGACTGGTTTGAGATCTTCTCTCTTGAGTTGATTTGGGACACCCTTTGTGTTGGTGGTCCATCTGGCTTCAGGGATACATATGTCCTCTAGAATCTTATCCAGGCCCTTGTCTGTTCTCATCATTCTCCTGTTGAAGGAATCTGGATCATCTTTCAGCTGAGGTAGCTTTAAGATCTCTCTGATCTTGTCAGGGGTGGTATGAACAATCTTTCCTCTGACCATGGTCCGATATTCATAGAAGGCAGTTCCAGATAGTTTTTGCTTGTCAGTCTGCCACATATTAGCATAGAACTCCTGGATCATATTCCTTCCCACCTTCGTTTCAGGATTAGCTAGGACTTCCCAGTTCCTGATTCGAATTTGCTCCTGGATCTCCGGATATTCATCTTCTTTCAGATCGAATCTAACTTCCGGGATCACTGATCTTAGACCCATTATTTTGTTATAATGGTCCGAATGTTCTTTAGATAAGAACTTCCCTTGATTCTAAAGTGGTTTTGGAACGCTCTCTTTCTTGCCTCTTGGAGTGGGTTGTTTTCCTTTGGGGGCCATGATATTAGTGATCGCGGATAAACACATCAAACTTAGAGGTTTGCTTGTCCTCAAGCAAAAGAAAAGAAAGGAGAGGGATAGAAGGAGAGCTAGGTGCAATTGTTGATGGGAGAGGAGGGAGGCCGAACTCAAATTTATAAGGGGGGGAGGGTGGGTTTTCGAAAAAAAAATAAGGATATGATAAAAAGATTTATTTGGAAAAGATAAGATAGAAGATATGATAAGAGAAGATATAGTTTAAAATTGAGAGGATATGAAAGATTTTTGAGAAAGATAGATTTAATTTTTGAAAAAGATAAAGTGGAGGTTTTGAAAAAGATATTGATGAGTTGAAAAAGATAGATTTGTAAAAAAAAATTTTGAAAAGAGTTGGATTGAATTTGCAAAGATGCCTGGTGCTTATGGATTAAAATACATTTGATATTTTTAGTGGTAGGGTTTTTAGAAATTATGGAATTTAGAAATCAGGGTTCTTAACATGTTTATGTAAGAAATCATGAATTGAAGTAGGAAAATCAAGGTTGGGATGAAAAATTTTGAATAAAAATGAGTTTTGTCTCCTCCCTGCCATCCTGGCGTTTGAACGCCCAAACATTGCCTGTTTTGGGGGTTCAGCGCCCAATTGCTGCTCTCCTGGGTGTTCAACGCCCAGCTGCTGCCATTACTGGCGTTCAACGCCCAGTGGGTGCCCATTTCTGGCGTTGAACGCCCAGATTGCTACCATTACTGGCGTTCAACGCCCAGTGGATGCCCATTTTGGGCGTTGAATGCCCAAAATTCACTTTTACTGGCGTTTTCTTGCCAGTGAGCTCTTTTTCTCTGTTTTATGTGCCGAGGTCTTCTGTAAATGATTTCTCACCTTAGTGTCAGTGAAATATAAACAAATAAAAATAAAAATAAAAATAAAAATAGGGCAAAATGCTTAGAGGATTATTGCCCCATAGCTGGGTTGCCTCCCAGCAAGCGCTTCTTTATTGTCTTTAGCTGGACTTTGCTGAGCTTTTAATCTAGCTTCAGCCTTGAGCATTCTTGCTCAATGTTGCCTTAAAGATAGTGCTTGATTCTTTGTCCATTGACAATGAACTTCTTATCAGAATCAATATCTTGAAGCTCCACATAACCATATGGTGATACACTTGTAATCACGTATGGTCTCCTCCACCGGGATTTTAGTTTCTCGGGGAATAGCCTGAGTCTAGAATTAAAGAACAGAACCTTCTGTCCTGGTTCAAAGATTATAGATGACAGCTTTCTGTCATGCCACTTTTTTTATTTCTCTTTATAAAGCTTGGCATTTTCGAAAACTGTGAATCTGAATTCCTCTAGCTCATTTAGCTGGAGCAATCGTTTTTCTCCTGCTAATTTGGCATCAAAGTTTAGGAATCTGGTTGCCCAGTAGGCCTTATGTTCCAGTTCCACGGGCAGGTGACATGCCTTACCATACACGAGTTGGTATGGAGAGGTCCCTATAGGGGTCTTGAATGCTGTTTTGTAAGCCCACAGAGCATCATCCAAGCTCCGTGCCCAATCCTTTCTACGGGTATTTACTGTCCGTTCTAGGATTCTTTTTAATTCTCTGTTAGAGACTTTAGCTTGCCCATTAGTTTGTGGATGATATGGAGTAGCTACCTTGCGGCGAATTCCATACTGAACCATGGCAGAGTAAAGCTGTTTATTGCAGAAGTGAGTGCCCCCATCACTGATTAGTACTCTAGGGACACCAAACCTGCTAAAGATATGTTTCTGGAGGAACTTCAGCACTGTCTTAGTATCATTGGTGGTTGTGGCAATGGCTTCAACCCATTTTGATACATAGTCAACTACCACCAGAATATAAGTGTTTGAGTATGATGGTGGGAAAGGTCCCATGAAGTCAATTCCCCATACGTCAAACAACTCAATTTCCAAGATTCCTTGTTGAGGCATGGCGTAACCATGAGGCAGATTACCAGCTCTTTGACAACTGTCACAGTTACGTACAAACTCTCGGGAATCTTTATAGAGTGTGGGCTAATAGAAGCCACATTGGAGGACCTTGGTGGCTGTTCGCTCACCTCCGAAATGGCCTCCATATTGAGATCCATGGCAATGCCACAGGATCCTCTGTGCTTCTTCTCTAGGCACACACCTACGGATTATTCCGTCTGCACATCTCTTAAAGAGATAAGGTTCATCCCACAAGTAGTACTTTGCATCAGTAATTAATTTCTTCTTTTGTATCCTGTTGTACTCCTTGGGTATGAACCTTGCAGCTTTATAGTTTGCAATATCGGCAAACCATGGTGTTTCCTGAATGGCAAATAAATGCTCATCCGGAAAAGTCTCAGAGATCTCAAGAGAGGGGAGGGGCGTCCCTTCTACTGGCTCTATCCGGGACAAATGATCAGCCACTTGGTTCTCTGTCCCTTTTCTGTCTCTTATTTCTATATCAAACTCTTGCAGAAGCAACACCCATCTAATGAGCCTGGGTTTTGAATCCTGCTTTGTGAGTAGATATTTAAGAGCAGCATGATCAGTATACACAATCACTTTTGATCCTACTAAGTATGATTTGAACTTGTCAATGGCGTAAACCACTGCAAGTAATTCTTTTTCTGTGGTTGTGTAGTTTTTCTGGGCATCATTTAGAATGCGACTAGCATAATAAATGACATGCAGAAGCTTGTCATGCCTCTGCCCCAATACTGCACCAATGGCGTGATCACTGGCATCACACATTAACTCAAATGGTAACGTCCAGTCTGGTGCAGAAATGACTGGTGCTGTGACCAGCTTAGCTTTCAGCGTTTCAAACGCCTGCAGGCACTCTATGTCAAACACAAATGGCGTGTCAGCAGCTAGCAGATTGCTTAGAGGTTTTGCAATTTTTGAAAAATCCTTTATAAACCTCCTATAGAATCCTGCGTGCCCCAGAAAGCTTCTAATTGCCTTAACATTGGCAGGTGGTGGTAATTTTTCAATTACCTCTATTTTTGCTTGATCTACCTCTATTCCCTTGTTTGAGATTTTATGCCCAAGGACAATCCCCTCAGTTGTGAATTATACTTTTCACAACTCGTACCACTAACCAGCAAGTGCACTGGGTCGTCCAAGTAATACCTTACGTGAGTAAGGGTCGAATCCCACGGAGATTGTTGGTTTGAAGCAATCTATGGTTACCTTGTAAATCTTAGTCAGGAAGTCAATTATGTTTATCAGTTGAATTGCGAGTAAACAGGAGAGCATGAATTAAAAGTTACTTGTTATGCACTAATGGAGAATATGTTGGAGTTTTGGAGATGCTTTGTCTTCTGAATCTCTGCTTTCCTCTGTCTTCTGATTCACGCACGCACGTCCTCCTATGGCAAGCTGTGTGTAGGTGGATCACCGTTGTCAATGGTTACCATCCATCCTTCCAGCGAAAAGATTCCAAGTGCGCTGTCACCGCACGGCTAATCATCTGCAGGTTCTCAGTCATACCGGAATAGGATCTGCTATCCTTTTGCGTCTGTCACTACGCCCAGCACTCGTGAGTTTGAAGTTCGTCACAGCCATCCAATCCCAGAATCCTACTCGGAATACCACAGACAAGGTTTAGACTTTCCGGATTCTCATGAATGCCGCCATCAGTTCTAGCATATACCACGAAGATTCTGATTAAGGAATCTAAGAGATATTCATTCAATTGGATATAGAACAGAGGTGGTTGTCAGGCACACGTTCATGGTTTGAGGAAGGTGATGAGTGTCACAGATCATCACCTTCATCACAGTTAAGCGCGAATGAACATCTTAGATAGGAACAAGCGTGTTTGAGTGGAAAACAGAAATACTTGCATTAATTCATCGAGACACAGCAGAGCTCCTCACCCCCAACAATGGAGTTTAGAGACTCATGCCGTCAAAGAGTATAAAGTTTAGATCTAAAATGTCATGAGATACAAAATAAGTCTCTAAAAGTTGTTTAAATACTAAACTAGTAGCCTAGATTTACAGAAAATGAGTAAACTATGATAGATGGTGCAGAGATCCACTTCTGGGGCCCACTTGGTGTGTGTTGGGGCTGAGACTTAAGCAATTCACGTGCATAAGGCCATTTTGGGCGTTCAACGCCAGGTTTGGATCCATTTCTGGCGTTGAACTCCAACTTTTAATCCTTTTCTGGCGCTGGACGCCAGAATTGGGCAGAGAACTGGCGTTGGACGCCAGTTTACGTCATCTATCCTTGAGCAAAGTATAGACTATTATATATTGCTGGAAAGCCCTGGATGTCTACCTTCCAACGCAATTAGAAGCACGCCATTTCGAGTTCTGTACCTCCAGAAAATCCACTTTGAGTGCAGGGAGGTCAGAATCCAACAGCATCAGCAGTCCTTTTTCAGCCTGAATCAGATTTTTGCTCAGCTCCCTCAATTTCAGCCAGAAAAATACCTGAAATTACAGAAAAACACACAACTCATAGTAAAGTCCAGAAATATGAATTTTTCCTAAAAACTAATGAAAATAAACTAAAAACTAACTAAAACATACTAAAAACTATATGAAATTAACCCCAAAAAGCGTATAAAATATCCGCTCATCAGCCGCGTAACCAAGATTTCGACGTAATAATGGTACACAACCGAAAGTTGTGCTAGAGTGGTGCTGGACTGGCGCTGGACGCGCAGTCCATTTCACGCGACTGCGTGCCCCACGCGGCCGCGTCATATCCTTCTGAAAGCCCACTCACGTGATCGCATGCCCCACGCGATCGCGTCACCCAATATTTGGCAATAAATGATTTTGAACAGAGAGTTGTGCGAGCGCGAGGCTGCCCTCGCGCCAGTGGCATAAAATGGGTCACGCGACTGCGTGACCGACGCGACTGCGTGACCGACGCGACCGCGTCAATCAGTTTAAGCGCAAGCCACGCGACCGCGTGCCCCATGCGACCGCGTCGCTTGCGCCGCACAGCTTATCCTAAATTGCCAAATATCTTATCTTTTCTCCCCCAATCCTAATTTTTCCTCCCTCCTTTTTTCCTTACTTCTTCTTCCCTTCTTCCCCTTCTAATTCTTCTTATCTTTTATTTTATTTTACTTAATTTATTTGCATATTTCATTCATTGCATCTTAATTTTGTGCATATTTTAATTTTTATTTTTCTTTTCTAAATTTATTATTGGTGTTAAATGTTCTTATTCAACTGTTGCATCTTTTCTTGAACTATTTTGGTGCTTAGTGACTTGTTTTACACTGTGGGATGATATTAATTATCTGCCAATGCCAATCTTTTATGATACTTGCACTTCATTTGCATTGACATGAACTTACATTGATATTTTCATTACCCACACTCCTCCTCTTTGTTGCGATTTCTGCACCACTGATATGCCATGTGCTTCTATTATTTTCTCACGAACATGCTGAAGCTTCCATGTAAATGAGACCCTTATCATCTGGCATTAATACCCATATTTTATTTATTTTCTATCTTTTGGGTTACTTTTCTTCTTTTTCTCTTCTTTCAGGCTGGCCACCGAAGACAGAAAAAGGGAGGAACTTTTAAAAGGAGAGACAAACAAGTCCATCAGCACAATCCTTGAAGAAAAACATCAGTTGGAACAGCCCGTCCACCTGCACATCTCAGCATGCACCGAGGACGGTGCAATCTTTAAGTGTGGGGAGGTCGATACCGACTTCCATGGATTAGTCACTTCATATTTTAGCACCAATGTTTAATTTTCTTTGTTAAATTAGTTGTTGCATTTGCATATTTGTTTGATTTTATGCATCTAGTTACTACTTGGTTAAAGTAATAAAATTCTTCTAAAGACCCTATTTTTGAAAAATTTTACTAATTTAAATTGAAAATTTTTTTGTTAAATTTGTTTGAAGTTGTATTTGGAACATGGTTTTTGAGCCAAAGAACACACAACCTGTGAGATTTTGAGCTTATTTACATGGTTACATTATTTAACCATAAATATTTTATTCTTGTGTGTTTACTTCTCTATAATTGTGATCTTTACTTTGTTTCAGTCTATATGTCCAATATTTAGTGTATTTACATGCTTGCATATGATTGAGGCCATTATTTAATTTTAGCTTACTTATCCCAAATAAGCCTACCCTTTAAATCACCCTTGTCAGCCACTTTGAGCCTTGAAATCCCCATTTGTTCTATATCTTACCACATCACTAGCCTTAAGCGGAAAACAAATTAATTATCCCAATTGAATCTTTGGTTAGCTTAAGATAGTGTGTTAATTAAATGTGGGGAAACGTGGGAACATGGGTTAATAAAGGAAAAGTATAATGTTTCTAATTTATTTGAATATCAGGAATTTGGGAACCTACTCATGAAAAACCAAAATAGAAAAATAATAGAAAATCCATGTGCATTGATAAGTTATATTTGTTTCTCTACAAAAAAAAGGGGATGCACGGCGCGACTGCATGCCCCATGCGATCGCGTCATACTGCGAATACACTATCCACAAGACCGCGTCATCCATGCGGCCATGTGCCTTGGAGATCGGCGTCAAAAATCCAACGTCCAGAGAGTTAGGCTGGAATCGTGCGGCCCTTGTGCGTTTTGCACAAATTGGCCCACGCGATTGCATGCCCCATGCGATCGTGTCACTTGCACAACACCAATCCCACGCGACCGCGTGAGCGACGCGATCGCGTCGCAGAGATTGCACAACACCCTAGGACGAGACAAAGAGTTGCGCTGAAACGGTGCTGGAGTCGTGCGTTTAGCACAATGTCCAGCGACGCGATCGCGCGACCCACGCGATCGCGTCATCCCCATTTTCACCCCCACCACGCGACCGCGTCCCTCACGCGATCGCGTGGATTTGAAAATATAACCCCCCAGCCACGCGAACCCTATCAGTCGCGCAGCCCCCCAACCCTCTTCTCCCTCTCTTCCTCCTCTTTTCTCAACCACCACCTAGCCACCATTGCCGCCGCCCCGACCACCACCCAGTTGCCGCCGCCGCCCAGACGCCGCCGCCACCGACCCCCTTCCTCCCTCCCCTTCTTTCTTCTTCTCTCTTCCTCTCTTCCCACTGCCACTGCCCCCCTCCGCGAACCACCACCCACCACCGCACCCCCTCCCTTACTCTATCAATTACCCTAAACCCTATCCCCATTACCCCTTTCTCCACTGCCCCCTCTGCCGCCACCGCGCCGCCGTGACCCTCCACCGCGCCGGACGCCGCCGCAGCCACCACCCAGCCGCTTTCTTACCCCGTTCTACTCCTCACGCCTACCAGGTTCCGATGAATGCCGCCTTTCTGTCCTTCGCAGTTATTTTACAATTTTTTCTGTTTCTGTTCATAATTAGGATAGATAGATATGCATGCTGTAGTGGATTTTTAGGTTGTCAGGTAGCTTAGGCCGTGGTTAGTGGATCTAGGTCTGTTTACTTGCACTGTTCATGCTTCTGTTTTATCAAAACTGCAATTCTGCTGTTCCTGTGACCTTGTTCATATGTTGTGATTTCCTGCATTTGCTGCTTGTTACTCTGAATTTTCATGTTTCTATTAATTATAGATAAATGCAGCAAGTTTTTAATTCATATGAACTGCCTTGTTTGCTGTTTATTTTCCGGGACAATCCAATTTTAGCCGGAATGCTGCCCAAAATTTTTTGTGAATTGTTTTCATTCATGTTTTGGTTTGGCAATCTAAACCCTATTGTCCTCTGCCTTACCCAAACCATTTCATGAATGCTATGGCAGACTTTCTTATCCTCTTTGATTTCCTGGTTTATAAACTGCATCTGTGATATTCTGATTCCAATTCTTGCTTTCTTTATATCTCTTTGAATCAACATCACCCTGTTTTCCTTGTTAGGTTTTGAGTTATTTTTAGTCATAATTGTGAATCCTTGTTACATGGACTATTTTCTTTATGCCACTTACTGACTCACTAATTTTAATTTACTAACTTCTTTTTCAAATTCTAACCATACTAACCTTTTCAAAATCTCTTTTTTGATTTTTTTACTTTCCTCTAACTTTCTAACCATGGCATAATGACAATTTTTCTATTTAACTTGAATTCTGATACATTTTGGATTGTAAATTCTTCCTTTCCAAATTTTCAATCACTGAACAATCCTAAATGCACATTTACTTGACTCATTTTATTCATTCAAATTCTCCTTTGCCGCTTTGAGTTTTCTTTGTTTAATTGCCTTTTTGCTTCCCTATTTTTATCCATATCCTGGTTTTCTATTTTTCAGGATGTCTGCCTCACAGAGGAAAGGAAAAGGCAAGGCTACTGGCAAGCGTAAGAGAGGAGATTCCTCCCAGTCCATCATTGCCCTCATGCATGATTCCTCATGGCAGGAGAAGAACTTTACACAGCAGGAAAAAGCAGACCAGCTGCTCCCTGTAAATGATTTAATATAATTTGCAAACCGGTACTGTGAGCTGAAGTATCCGGCATTTTCAAACTCCAGGAATCTATACCTGGAGAGAACTCTGAAGATTCCAGAAGCACTCCAGCAGTACACCACCGAGTAAATCAAGCAAAGAGGCTGGTTCTTTCTGGAGAGAACACTGACAGAGGTCAATGCATCTTGAGTCCGAGAATTCTACTGCAACTACTACCTCACGACCCTAGATGCACTGAACCTGAGAGGAAAGCAGATTCTGGTCACTGAGGAGGCCATAGAGGACATACTCCGGCTCCCAGCCAAGTCCAATCATCCTGATGGTTATTCAAAGGCTGAGGAGAACATGCGCCTGATGCAGTTTGATTGGGATGCTGTAAAGACACGGATAGCTCTCGACCCGACTGTTCCTTCGGAGATGGGTCAGGACACCACCATGCCTAGAGGGATCAAGAGGGCGTACTTAAATGATGAGGCTCGGTTATGGCACCAGATCTTGAGCAACTATGTCATGCCGAGTACTCATGAGACGGAGATCCCAGCTGCTATGATCACCCTCCTATGGTGTGTGCTGGAGGGTAAGGACCTTTATCTACCACGCTTTATCCGGCATTTTATGGCCAGGGTCCACGTCCGAGGCACCCTCCCTTTCCCGTATCTGGTTACACAGCTAGGCCGTCACGCTGACGTGCCATGGGAGGATGCCGATGAGAGACCACTAGCGGCAGACTGCAGGAAGATCATTCCTCACAACAGGAACTTCCTAGCCTTGGGCTACAAACCACCACCCTTCACTGCTTCTGATGAGACAGCCCCACCGTCTGCTGGACCCTCTTCATCCACAGCTGCCACTGCTGCCCCTGCTGCTACCACTGCACCTCCACCTGCCTCTGAGCCCGTATACTGCCTCGTGCACCGCCTATTCCGACAGCTTGACCAGATGGAGCGCCGTAACCGGCGCTGGTATGAGAGATCGGAGCGTCGCAGCCAGCGATGCTATTCGCATCTGAAGCTGATGATCAGACAGGGTGGTGACATCCCCTCCGAGCCCGACACACCATCTGAGCCATCCGAGGAGGAGGAGGATGAGCACGAGTAGGAGACTCATTTCCAGGAGGAGACCCATCAGCAGGCAGACACAGAGTAGGCTGTACCACATCAGGAGGTTACACATCAGATCACGGCTGCTGATCCGGAGATCCCGATCCAGTCAGCACCGCCTCTACAACAGCCAGACGCTCAGCCCACCACCACCACAGAGCCTCCAGCTACCATCTCTACCAGTGATGACACCCCTTCACACCCGGCTTGACTGAGCATCAGGGACGATGCTTCATTTTAAGTGTGGGGAGGTCGCCATCTCTGGCGTTTTATTTTGGTGAACCACTACATCTCTTTTTCTTTTATTTTGGATATTTTTCTGTATTTTTCTCTTTTTTCTGAGTACTTATACATTGCTGCTTTTATGTATTTTTACTCTATTTTTGCATTTTGCATTTTTAGTTCATATTTTTAGTCACTTAGTTTAGTTTGCAATTCTGACTTATTAGTGGATTAATTAGTATAGTTTACCCTTTTTAGCATAAGATAGCATAGTTAAATTGAAAAATATAAAAAGGAAGTAAACTAGGAAATTGAACATAACAGATTTAAATCCATAAACCTTGTATATATAGCATTACATCATATAGTTAAGTTGACAATATTTCATCAAGGAGAAACATTAAAACTTTAAAGGCTACCCTAAATAATTTTTTTATGAGAATAATGGGAATTTTTAACTAAACCTGCATAACATATATGAATGATATATGATGCTTGAGTTAGAGAACACACAACCTGTGAGTATTGAGCTTAATTGTATGGTTGCATTCAAACCATAATTTCATTCCTGTGTGTTTCGCTTCTTTTTATTCTGATGTTCTTTACTTTGCTTTAATCTATATGTCCAATTATAGAATATAGATACATGCCAAAAGAATGATTAAGGCCATTATTTGATTTTAGCTCACTTATCCCAAAATAACCTACCTTTCACATCACCCTTGTTAGCCCCCTTGAGCCTTTAAAATTCCTTTTATTCTATTTAGCCACACTACTAGCCTTAAGCAGAAAAACAAAATAAAATCCCAAGTTGAATCCTTGGTTAGCTTAAGATAGAAAATTATGAATAGATTAAAATGTGGGAAACCTATTGGGAACATGGATGATAGAAACAAAAGGTAGAAAAGTTGAAAGAAATAAAATAACTCAGAAAATTTGGGAAGCATGCTCATGAGAAATCAAAGTGATCAATTACCATGTGCATTAAAAAAAAAAGTTATTTTTCAACATTTAATAAAAGGGGATACAAAAGAATCCCCCAATGCAAAATAAAAAGCAATGCACATGGGATAAAAATAAAATTGAAACATGAGCATGTAACAACAAGTGGGATAATATGGGAAAATTGGTAAAGAAGTTTTGTTCTACTAAATATGTATGTTAGGTGAGATCTTAGTCTAATTAAGGATTCACTTATTAGCTCACTTAGCCTTATACATATATCCTTACCTTTACCTTGGCCCCATTACAACCTTAAGTAAAGACCTCATGACTTTTGGTATGACTGTACTCTATAATTGTTGATTGGTTAGATGAAGAACAAAGTTATAGGAAGTAAGAATAAAAAGAAAAATAGAGTGAATGAACCCAATAAACATTGAGTGACTAGAGGGTAAACACAAAATCCAGTGAGGGTTCAATAACTCATCAACATATATCTGTGTTTAATTTACTAATTGTTTTGCAAGTTTGTACAATATTTTTATTTCCCATCTCATTTGCTAAAATGCTTTATTATTTAAGGGTTGGCTATATATATATATATGACTCCTTGAGAATGTGAATTAATTTGACTACATGTAAGCTTTATATATGAGTGGATAAATTGGAATTGCATGACTCATTTAGGTAGATGCATTTAGAATAGGTTGCATTACATAACATTCCACCACTTTAACCTTACCTTATTCTTTACCTTGGATTTAGCATGAGGACATGCTATTGTTTAAGTGTGGGGAGGTTGATAAACCCATATTTCATGAGTTATTTTGTGCTTAGTTTGAGTGATTTATTCAATCCTTCACCCACTTATTCATATTAATTGCATGGTTTTACTTTTCCTTCCTTATTATGTGATGTATGTGAAAAACATGTTTCCTAAGCTTTAAAATTAATTATTTTAATTACCTTTATTTCCATTCGATGCCGTGATTAGTGTGTTGAGTAGTTTCATATTTTCTAAGGCAGAATGACTTAAAGGATGGAAAAGGAAACATACAAAAATGGAAGGAAAGCACAAAACAGAGCTCCTAAAGAAACTGGCATCCACGCGATCGCATGGACGAAGCAATCGCGTGCTAAGCGCGAATCAGCAGCGACGCGGTCGCATGACTGACGCGACCGTGTGCCTTAAGCAGAACGCACATGACGCGGTCGCATGACTGACGCGACCGTGTGGCAAGGAAATGCTCCGAATCACGCGACCGCGTGACCCACGCGGACGCGTGACAGAGGCCACGCACCAGAAATTGCAGAAAACGCTCATAGCGAATTCTGAAGCCCTTTTTGGCCCAAATCCAAGTTCAGCAGGCATAGACCAGAGGTTACAAAGTGCGGAAATGCATCCATTCTGAGAGAGCTCGCCAATTTTCACTTTCCATAATTTAGATTTAGTTTGAGAGAGGTTCTCTCCTCTCTCTCTTAGGATTAGGATTAGGATTTAGGACTTCTCTTAGTTTGTAAGAGTAACTCTCGATCCAAGTTTAATATTTACTTCAATGCTTTTATTCGTACCTATAAATGTTGCCAACTTGACTTATGAATCCTTCCCATGTTATGATTTGAATTAATGATTATTTGAGGTATTTCAGTTATTGATTGCTTTCTCCTTAATTTGAGTTACCATTGCTTTCTATCTAAGGATATTTTTATTCCAACAATTTTACTTTTTCCCCTTTTGGTATTGGTTAAGAAATCAGTAACTCAACATTATCAAACTCAACATAACTGATAATCGCTATCTTGCTAATTGAACTGAACTTCAATAATCCCAACTTTTTCTTAGGAAATAAATAGGATTCGAAGGTCAAACTAATTAGTCCCTTGACTTTCCTTTACTTTAGTAAAGGTTAACTAAGTGGAATTTAGATTCAACTTTCATTATTGTTGAGAGAGATAACTAAGTTGGACTTCCAATTTCTCTTACCTTGCCAAAAGCTCGCTTTACAGTATTTATTTATTTTAATTGCCATTTGAATTATTTGTCATATCTACTCTTCACTCTCAACCCCGAATTTACAACCTCCATAACCAATAATAAGAACATACTTCCTTGCAGTTCCTTGAGAAGACGAATCGAGATTTGAATACTCGGTTAACAATTTTTAACAGGGGTTTGTTACTTGTGACACCCAAAACGTTTGTACGAAGGGATTTCTGTCGGTTTAGAGACTATATCTACAACGCGACTATTTTTTTTATGAACTTCTTTACTGGCAAAAATCCTAACGTCAGTGACAGTGCACCTGGACCATTTTCACTGAGAGAACGGATGGTAGCCATTGACAACGGTGATCCACCAACACACAGCTTGCCATAGGAGGAACCTTGCGTGCGTGAAGAAGAAGACAGGGAGAAAGCAGAGATTCAGAAGACAAAGCATCTCCAAAACTCCAACATATTCTCCATCACTGCATAGCAAGTATCATTTATTCCATGCTCTTTTATTCCTCGAAATTCAAATTGTTAATTATAATTGATTTCCTGACTAAGATTTACAAGATAACCATAGATTGCTTCAAACCAACAATCTCCGTGGGATCGACCCTTACTCACGTAAGGTATTACTTGGACGACCCAGTTGATGCACGGAAAACTTGTCTCATAATAAATTTCCTTCGGCAAGTGTACCGAATTTGTCGTCAGGTAAAAACTCACAATAGAGTGAGGTCAAATCCCATAGGGATTGATTGATCAAGCAACTTTAATTAGAGGAATGTTCTAGTTGAGCGAGTCCAGAATTTGAGTTGAGAATTGCAGAAAATTAAATAGCGGGAAAGTAAATAACAGAAAAGTAAATGCTAGAAATAAAAGAACTGAAAGTAAATTACTGAAAGTAAATTGCAGAATTGTAAATGGGAATGGGGGAATTGCTCATGAAAGTAAATGACAGAAATTAAAGAGAATGGGTAAGATCAGAAATGGGGAGTTCATTGGGCTCAGGAGATGTTGCATTCTCCGGATCAATTTCATTTTCATCTCTTCCTCAATCAATGCACTCATTGATCTCCTTGGCAATCTTAAGTGGTCGAATTACAATTTCTTGTAATTCAATCTCTCAAATCTTGATCAATAGCCAATTCCTTGGTCAATTGCTCATGAGAAGAGATGAAGTATGGTCACTGATTATACCACATGCATTTCCTAAATCAAGTGTTGAGAGGATTATAGTCATATATCCATCCAAACCCAATTTGGTCCAGCATGAGAAAGTATTTCTAGCTTTATCTCTGCATTCCTCTTTCAAGGTTCAAAAGAGATCCAAGTTTGAATAGCTTCTTTTCCAAGATAACTACCCAATTGGATGAAGATCGAAAGCTTTCAAGTAAAATCAAGAGAAAAGATAGAAGAAGAATAATGAAAACTAGTATTGATCCATCAAATTACAACAGAGCTCCCTAACCCAATGAAAGGGGTTTAGTTGTTCATAGCTCTGGAAAATGAAAACAAAGATGGAGAATACATGATGAAACTAGAAGTGCAGAGAAAGTAAAATACAGAGAGTAGTTCTATGCCAAGAGGCTCCCTATAATTTCCCACTCCCAAAATAATTCAAAGCTACTCCTATATATACTACTCTTCTACTCTTCTAGTTGGTTCTTCAAGTCTTGGGTCTGGGCCTTTGGATCTTGAGTTTGAAGCAGTTATCTTCTTCATTGGGCTTGGCTTTACTTGCAGAGAGAAAGTGTGAAGTGGGCAGAGACTTTAGCTCAGGACGTTAGTGGTGTTAACGTTCAGTGAAAACATGGGTTCGAGAACGTTAGTGACATTCAACTTTTTCACTAACATTCCTCACCAAAGTTAAGAGCCACGTTAACTTCAACGTTAGTGGCACAAACGTTGCCATTAATGTTTCCACTATGTCCTTCGCACACGTTATTGGGACTCAACTTTCCCAATAACGTTGAGGATTTTCCCCCTTCCCTACGTTAGAGTCCACGTTAACTTAGTTAACGTGGATCTTTTTAACGTAGGCTTGCCAACCTTCGAGAACGTTAGTGACACTTACCATTGTCACTAACGTTCCAATGTGCCCCTAATTCGCACGTTAGAGTCCACGTTAACTAGATTAACGTGGCTTCTAACGTGGCCATGCTAGCCATTTCCAACGTTAGTGACAATGTTGAATGTCACTAACGTTGGCTCATCATCCTTCTCCTCACGTTAACTTCCACGTTAACTAAGAGTTAACGTGGCTCATTGTGGCTTGTGTTGGCTCCTTCCAACGTTAGTGACAATATTTGGTGTCACTAACGTTGTCGACAACCTTTCTTCTTCACGTTAACTTCCACGTTAACTAGGTTAACGTGGGAGTTAACGTGGCTTCTTGGGGATAGTGTGTGTTCATCCAACATTAGTGACAATGTTTGGTGTCACTAACGTTGTCGACCACCTAGTTTCTTCATGTTAGCTTCCACGTTAACTAGGTTAACGTGGGAGTTAACGTGGCTTCTTGTGACTTGGACAACGTTAGTGAGAAAGTTGAATGACACTAACGTTGGCTTCCCCTTTTTTTCTTAACGTTAGAGGCCACGTTAACTAAGTTAACGTGGCAACTAACGTGGCCACTTATGAGCTTGGTCCAACGTTAGTGATAATGTTAAGTGTCACTAACGTTGGCTCCATTTCTTTTCTTCCACGTTAGAGTTCACGTTAGCTTAGTTAACGTGACTCTTAACGTGGGCAATGATGGCTTCTAGAGCGTTATTGGCAATGGCTTTTCTTATTAACTTTGCAAGTGACTCCCATTCCACGTTAGTGTAACTAACGTTGCCACTAATGTGGTTCTTCTTTGCTTCCTTTGTCCTGAAATTAAGCAATAAAGTGCATCAAAGTTCTAGTTCAAGTCATGGGAAATGCAACATCCAATTTGTCATTAAATTCATGCAAAATCCTCATGAAATCATGTAAAGTGCACAATGTATGCTTGAATCAAGATGTAAGTGAATATCTACCCAAAACTAGCTTATTTTCTAAGTAAATGCATGAAACTACCCTAAAAACAGTAGAGAAAAGGTCAGTGAAACTGGCCAAAATGCCCTGGCATCACCAGTGCACTTGCTGGTTAGTGGTACGAGTTGCGAAAAGTGTGATTCACAATTCGTGCACCAATAGTCATAGAGGAATAAATCCTCACTTCTCACTGGGAGCTTCCTTCCTATGCTCTCATGGATCAGCTTAATATGCTCAAGAGACAAGATCCTGTTCACTACATGAGGCAGGATTGGACTTGCAGGGAATACTACCCTCATCCTTGGTGAGAAGCCTTCAGTAGGGATATTGTTATTTTTCCATCCCCTAGGTGTCCGTCTCTTGGGATCTTCCTCCTTGGTGGGTGGTGACTGCCCAACACCAAACTTAGGTTTGATGTCTGGGAAAACTGTATGAGTTTCTACCAAGAAAAGAGGCTTCAGCATGGTACTCTACATGCTAGTACCTCCTCTATCAGGGGGTAGTGGAGGATTAAAGACCTTCAAGAACTATGAGTGGTGCTCGTCCTTGGTCTCTTTTTGGGGCTTCTGAAGGTGTGGTGCTTCAAGCTCTTGAATGGGTGTCATAGAGGGGGCATGTGACAGTATAACCTTAGCCTGTTCTGGGGCTTCTTTCTCTTCTGACCCTTCAGTAACTTGGACTTCCTCCTTTTGTACGGATTTAGCATCCACTGTGATGGCTATGCCCTCTTCTCTTGGGGTAGGCACTGGGTTACTGGAAGGAGTGAGAGGTCTCATAAGTTTCTCGGGAAGGTTTTTCTGAAAGACTAAACTGCACTCCTTAGTTAGCACCACTGTCTCTACTTCCTTCCAATCCCTCTTGTTATTCAGTATTTTCTTCATGAACTTATCATATGAAGGCATTTGTTCAAGAGCCTCTGCAAAGGGAATTTTGATCTCCAACTTCTTGAAAACTTCTAGGAACTTGGAGAAGTGCTTATCCTTTTCTAGCTGCTGAAGTCTCTGAGGATATGGCATCTTGGCCTTGTATTCAAGGGCCATGAGTGGTGCAGGGTGAGTGTCCATAGTGCCTATAGAAGGGTTACCAGCTTGCTTAGGAGAGGTGTTCCCAGCACTTGCACGTGTCTGGTCTCCCTTGTTTGGGCGTTCAACGCCACTGCTGGCCCTTTCCTGGCGTTGAACGCCAATGTTGCCCCTTCCTGGGCATTGGACGCCAGTGTCACCCCTCTTTGGGCATTCAACGCCCCTAATGGTACCCTGGGCTGCAGCCTGTTCAACTTCGGCCAAATCCTCTGCCCCTTGCTTCCTACTGTTCTGAGGCTGGGTGGTTAGTGTCCTTCCACTCCTTAATTGGATGGCTTGGCACTCTTCCCTTATCCGTTCAGACAGGTGCTGTTCAGCCTAGTTCAACTGTGCTTCCATATTCTTGCTGGAAGCTTGGGTCTCCTACACCATTTCTTGCAAGCTTAGCACTTATTGTGTGAGAAGGTGCAGCTACTGGGTTAAAGATTCACTTTGTTTCAGAGGGTTAGATTCAGTGGACACTGTCTTGACCTCTCCTGTTATTGAAGTCACACCATATAAGTATAGATGCTGGTTGTTGGAGACTGTCTCAATGAGTTCGTGAGCTTCATCAATTGTCTTTCTCATGTGCATTGAACCGCCAGTAGATTGGTCTAAGAACATCTTAGCCATATCTGTGAGTCCGTAATAGAAAATGTCCAGCTTCACCCATTCTGTACTTCCACCAAGCATCATAAAGAGACTCATTATCTTCCTGTGTGAAGCCTTGAATGTCCTGTCTTAGCTGGGTTAGCTTCTTTGGAGGAAAGTATTGATTCAAAAACTTGTCTACCAGCTTACTCCATGTGTTCAGGCTTGTAATTCAAGTTATAGTTCAATTTCACTTCTCTTTTGCAATTTCTATTTCTTTTTGATGAATTTGATGATTGATGATTGATGATTGTTACATGCTTTCTTGAGTCTTTATTGTTGATTGAGATCATTTGTTGCTTTTGGTTCCAAGCTTTTTCTCATTTTTTCCATGTTTAAGGTTTCTGCCCACCAAGTGTTTGACAAAATGTCAAGTATAATTTTGGGCTAGTTTTCTGTCTCTTGCCTTGGGGAAAGTGAGCAAATGGGTTCCTAGAGTTGGAATGTTCAACATTTAATATTAATTTTGGATTGTTAATTGTTCTTGTTCCCACTAACGCTATATTGTTGCTAAGGCAATTAGCAAAAAATTTAGGATTTGTGGGTTAAGAACACTTATGCTCATTTAACTTCCTCTCCGATGTGAGGGCTAATCAAGTGAGATTGATCCATTCTAGTTAGCTTACTCCAATAAGGAAAGGACCCTTAGCTTACTCCAAGCCAAGATACCTTTTATGCTTAAATTCCTTTATACACATTACATTAGTTCCTTTTACACTTTACTTGTCTATATTGCATAGTTACTTCTTTGATTCCTTTATTAGTTCATATATTACAATTTTGTATGTTTTTTCATTGCTTTATATGTTTATCCCTTTATTAAAAATTCCATGATCCTCACAACCAAGATTGCACGCTCATTGGTCTCAAGTATCCTTGGGAGACGATCCGGGAATTAAAACTCCCGGAATTAAATTAGTTTTGAATTGTGACATATTCTTTGGATTAAACATTTGACTTGGGAATTAATCGTTAGTCTAGGCTATACTTTCAACGATGGGATTCTAATTTGTGAAAACCTGGATCGACGATAAATTCCCATTGCATCACGCAGCTACACCCATTTTTACACCATTTGCGGCCTTCATTGTGCCGACTATTTTAGTGAATGCTACAACCCTTCCAACAAGTATAACTCTCAATGCAACTATTTATTTTATTGCCATATTCTACCTGCAAAAGAGCAAAACAGATTGATACCAACTTGTATACTAAGCAAATTTATTACATATTAGCATAGGAATGACATTTCCAAACACAAAGAAACCCACGGTTTTTGACAATCAGCAACATCAATGTAAATGCATGCCAACGATAAACCATGAAACTTTAAGGATTGCAATTTAGCCCTCTAAAAATGAAAGGCCTTTCTCATACAGAAAATGTGTACAACAGCAATGATGAAACTATTTTCAAGCTCAATACAAGTATTCACAAAACTTAATAACTCGCTTAATAGAGTGCATGAAATAAAGGGAAAACCATAAATTTGCATGCTTGAAAATGAAAGACTACCAATTAGTACACAACCTATACAATCTTATATAGAATAACAAAAGCTTTTTCTTAATGGGACAAATTATACTTTGGTTCTTGATAGTCCAAGGTTCCTATGAATCATATCCATTAAAAATTTGGGCCAATGGCTAAAGTAAGCACTTAGAATAGGATATTAAAATAGTATATTTACCTTCTTGGAAGCCTCCTAATAATAGCCTCATCAGGATCAAAGGGCCTCTTTGTAGCAGCGAGAACAAGTACACGCTCTTTATCCTTTGTTCGTAAACCATCCCAATTCATCATGAACTCATTCTTTATTTTGATGCATAGTCTCATGTACGCCAGGAGTTTCACGTCTTCCTAACATACTGTCGACTTGACACACACAAAAAGATTAAACCATGAATAAATAATCAGAGAAAGATAACAGAAAAGGAATACACATAAATGTGATACTAACCTCATCGACAAAAATAACACTTGAGGAAGTCTTGCTGACTAGAGAAAAGACAGAAAAGAAGTCCCCACCTTAGCCAACTGTCCTTTGCTTAAGAGTTCAGGTCTCTGTAGAGGAAGCATGACCAACTCCTTCAAAGTGTCCTTCACATTTTCTAAAGCCCCAATATCATCTAAAGTGACTCCAATATCACTTGGAGGAATCACATTAGCAAGTAGTTTTTTCTCAAATTCATTCTCAGTAACCACATCCTGAACAAAATGGAGAGGAGAAAAAGAAAAACAATAATAAATATTAAGAATTGAAGAATAGTCCCCATATATTTCAGTAAAGAACCACCATCAAAACAAGTAGTTGAAGTTCCATCTAAAAAATATGTTTACGAGGCTATGATGCAAAATTCAATTACGATTGGCCATGGTTGCTGAAGATTTGATTCAAACAGTAACAGGGACAACAAAGAAGATGAAAATCAGTGAGTAAATTACCTTTAGTGATTTCTTTGAATTCTTGTTTTCACCTTTAATGTTCTGCAGAAATGTTCAGCCCATACTTAAGGCTGAACCAATAAAATGTAAAATAAGTGTTACAAGACGAATTTAAATTTATATAAAATATAAAATAGTATTTACATATGAACTTAAGTTCACATAAATTTATTCGTTTTACTGTTTAATTTTCTTAGGGTGAATAGGAGGAAGATATATAAAATTTATTGGACGTCATAAAAGACTTATCCCTTTTAGAAGTTGACGGTCTTAAAAACATCATTAGAATTGAGCCATTGACATCAGTTTAAAACCATATTTCATCTTCCTTAGAATGTTGACGTTTTCAAATATCTCTCAATAGAATATAATGGTACAGAGCCAATTTCTCTATGAATCAATATTGGTAAATGAAATTAAGGTCTAGTAGATTAACTAACCCAATGCAGCATACTACCACACACACTTTTTCATTGAAACTCCAAGTAAAACAATAATTAGAAAAAATAAAACACATCCACCGTTTGTTTTCCATTACAATAAATTCATTAGGAGCATCAAAATTAGTATCCTAAATTTCAAACAGTGGTTAAACTTCCATGTAATTAACATTTGATTCACTTCTATTTCTACATCACTTGCAACATCGAGAAACAGCGAAACAGTAAGGGAACCAAAATGATGAACCTTATCACATAAGAATAGAGAAACAACGAGTAAATATGTACCCTGTAGTGTTTATGGTGAGGGTTGAGTGCCAATTGAAGGAGAGGCAACAACGATTGAGTGGAGAGAGAGAGAGAGAGGGTGCTCTAATGGTGGCAACGCCGATGAAGGGTTGCGAGAGAAGGTGCGAGGGTTGCGAATCCGAGGAGGAGGCTTGGGATAGAGGGTATGAGGGTTGCGACAGAGAGGAGGGTTACAAAAGAGGGTGCGAGAGATGGTTGCGATAGAAAGTGCGAGAGGGGGCTGGGAGAGAGGGTTCTCAGTGATGAGTTCTGAGGTTGCATTTGGTTCTAAGAATTGGACAAGACACTGAGAACAAGACCGAAAGGCCAGAGACACAAAAATTAGTGTTCTTGTATTTTGTTTGGCGAAAAACTAGAACAAATTATGAAAGTCTAATTTATTCTCATTTTTTTCATTCCAAAAATTTGAGAAAAAATTATAATAATTATAAAAATTAACAAGAATAATGAAAGAAAAAATAAAAAATAAATTGTGTCTCTTGTTATTGTTTCTGTGTCCTTCTTGTCAGGATGGACGCAAAATACACTAATTTAGTGTCTCTATCCATATCTCATCTGTCGAACATAATTTTTTGTCCGTGTTCCTATTTCAGTGTCTTGTACCTGTAAATAAATATAGCCTTACTGATGAAGGATGTTCAAGGTTCTCACATACATACAACGTGAGTGAAAGGGTTCTCACTTCTCAGTAGGGTTATCTTTTGAAAACAACAAATTAAAGTGTTTGGAAAAAAGATTAGTGAAAAATTAAATTTTTCGTGAAAACTCTATTGTTATATTTTTTTAGGGTGCCCAAATAATTAGAAAATATGGACACATTTTAAAAATATGACGGTAAAAAAATAAACTAGCCATGCTTCAAAAATATGTCTATTTTTCTCTATGATTATAATTTTGAAACGTGACAAAAAAAAATGTGGCCAAATTACTAATTAGTCGCCACTCTCATAAAAGCGTGCATGTTTCCTCTATGGTCACATTTTTACTCTAAACTCATTGGTGGCACGCTTCCTAAACTTCAAATCCACCTTCATTAACGGAGGAAATGACATGTTATTTAGTATTGTTTAAGGCATAATACATGTTTCATAAGGTTGCATCTATAATTATTTCTATATTCTTAATATGATTTTTAAATATTACAAAATGCATGTGCATGTAAGGTAGATGGCAATAAATGAGCATTTTTGAGTAACTTGGCAATTGTGGAATTTTTCGCTTCGCCAGCACTTGTTGAGAGAGAGAGAGAGAGAGAGAGAGAGAGAGAGAGTCTGTTGTAGCTAAGCCAAATGTTAGAAGTGCGAACTGTTTGTGTTGGTGTTCTTTCAATTCAGCATTCAACAACCTCAACAACATATGTATGTGTTTTTCAACTTCATTATTAAGCCTTTGGGCTGATTAGGTTGTTATATTTAGGAAGTTTTTCTCGCTGCAATAATGATAATGCTCTAATATATTCAAAGCTTGTGAGAATATAAAATCAAACAAAACTTAATTACTATTGATAGAGAAAAGACAATGAGTTGGTATGGTATATATAATGCGATGAATACGGGACAACTGATTGATTTCATTTGTTTTCAAAGTTGGTAATACATATTTTTAATTAATAATAACGTTTATTAGTTAATAATAATTAAAGGAAAGTATTATTATAATCTTTTTTTTGGCCGTAGTCATCCGTAGCTGACAATCAAACTTTGTTTTTAATATTCAAATTTATAAGCAATAAGTACCATGATTAAAAAGTACACTGTTGTAGATTAAAAAGTAAAAAAACTGGATCAAACTTAGTTGAGCTCTTTAACTAAATTAACATGTCATTTTACTAAAAATTAAGGATATAACTGGATTAAATTGAACCAATATATTTGACAATTTAAACCAAAATTAAAGGAACTGGGTCAAACGATAATTCGAGAATAACCAATATATAATTCCTTTTCAAACAAAATGAAATGTATAATTTTCCATTTGAACATACAAATTAAACACACTAAATTTGATCACCTAGTCACTAAACACACTAAATTTTCCAACTAGTTTACGTCCCAAAAGTTTTATTCCGAGAGTTCTTTTTAGTTACCAAAAATTTTAGATATGGAGTGACAGTAACAGTTTGGATTTTGGTGCAGAATGATGATGAAGTTAGAGAAAAGGGGAACCAAATCTAGCATGGCTTTTGTTCAAAGAATTGAAGAAACATACTTATCTTCCTTGCTAATCATATTGTTCACAACAATTTATTTTATTTTATTTTATTCTTTTATAAAGGGATTTTGCAAAAGAATAGCCCTGAACGTAGGAGTTAATGCCTTAATGATGACGAGCCTGTCTTTCCCTCTCACATCTTGACTAAAGGCGCCTCCCATCTCATGTATTTACACTGCGATTCTTCTTCTTCGCCAAAATAGCGCCTTAATGCCACGCCGCTCATCACTCACACATCAGTTGCCACATCTTGGCCCCCAGCACCCCTCTTCTTTTAATTAGTTTTAAGTGTTTTTTTTCCTTAAGTTTAGATGTTTTTTTTTTTTATGTATTTTAGATATTTTTTTTTTATGTTTTGGATAGTTTTTTTTTTGAATGATTTTTTTAAATAGTTTTAGATATTTTTTTTTTAATTTTCAGATATTCTTTTTTTAATATTTTTTGATGGATCGTTTTGTTAGATTTTAAATTGTTTAAAATAATTTTGGATATCTCTTTTTTGTTAGGTTTTAAATGTTTTTTTGTTACATTTTGAATATTTTTTTTATTAAGTTTTGGATATTTGTTTTACAATGATTTTGAATGTTTGTTTTTATTTAGATTTAGATATTTTTTAAAAATTTTGAATATTTTTTTTTATTTGGTTTTGGATATTTTAATAATTTAAATTCATGTTCCCTCCAAAAAAAATTTAAAAAAAAAAGTCTAATTCTTTTTTTTTTTCCTTAACATGGACTTCCTTTTTCACCTCACCTCTAATTGGTTAATTAGTAAAGTTGACTTCAGATTCATTTTAAAGTTTGCTAACACTCAAGAATATAGTTATAAAAATCAGATCGGATTAACCGATTTAACTGAAAAGTCGGTAAATTAGATTTTCAATCGGTCTGATCTAATCTTTGGACCGTTTAAAATAAAAAATCGGTTAAAATCAATTAAAATCAGTGAAAAATCGATCCTAACAAAGTGTTAAAGAGAAAATTCCAAAAATTGATGATGATGTGGTTTGAATTTGGGTCTCTCTTGTGCTTACATGCTTCTTTTGTCATTACGCTATGTTATTTCTTATTATTTTATTTGTTAATTATTAATTATATAGTAAAAATATACAATAATTTTTTTAGATATTATTTTAATTTTATACTCATTATATTTAAATTAATTATATTTTTTATTTTTTTCCAAAGTTAGGAGTGAGACTCGAACTCGCGACCTCTAGATAAGTATGGAGAACTATAACTCATTGGCAATTATTCATAATTATTAATATAAATGTTATTAAACATATATAAATAAAAATATCAAATATTTTTATTAATTACAATATAATTTTTTTATGATTATATGATATTTATTAATATTATTTTTTAATAAATACATATAGTATATAAAAATATAATAAATATAAACTAATTAATTAGTTATTAAAATAAAAATTAGTTTTTTTAATATAAAAATAAAATAAAAAAATATTTATTATGAAAAAATATTAAAATTTTATATAATTATTTAATAATAACTAAATTATAATTGGTTGATTATAATTTATTGAAACTTGATTATTTTTAAATATTTGTGAAGATATGTATTTTAATTTAAATTTTAATTTTAAGTTTTTGACTATTTTATATTTTTTATTTACAAGACTGATTTTATCGGTTCAACTAATGACTCATTGATTAAACTAATAAATTAATAAACTAGTCATTTGACCGATTCGATCACTGGTTCGATTCTGACAACCACTATAACAATATAGACTATTTTTTAGGATTATTATGTGTCAAAAAAATTAAAATTCGTAAAAAAAAACAAATTTTGACACTATTTTAACTATGAAAATATGTTAATAAAAGTTTTGTCAAAAATAGTATTTTTAACATATAAGTAATTGTAAAAAAAAATTAAATCTTATTTTGATAAATATTGACCGTCAAAATTAATTTGTTAGAAAAATTTGAGAATATATTTTTTATGATAAATATTAACCGTAAAAAATACTATTTATTTTGACACTTATTGACCATAAAAAATTCTTAACAAAAATTTGTAACAAGGAATGAGATGAGATCTTGAAACTAAAAAATAAACTGAGATTTTGAAGATGAAGAATGAGTAGTATGATCCCAAACTGAGAGCAGTGTGATGTTAAAATTGATGGAATTTAACGAAAAAAAAGAATAATAAAATAAGTTGAAAACAAATAAGTGTCAAAATTGAGACGTAATTTTTTACAATTAAATTATTCATAAAAAAAAATAAAAAATTTAACATTTATGATATTTGTCAAAAATATATGTACTAATTTTTATATTTAATTATGGCCATTAAAAAAAATTATGTTAAAATAGCGCTTTTTTTTTTTTTTTTTTTGGTAGTGAATTACGCTCAAGAGTTATGATAATTCATAACCTTCAATCATGATTCATGGCTCCTTTTAAAAAAAAAAAGCAAATAATAAGTTTAAGTATTTATAAAATATAGGTTTTTTATCAAATAAAATTAAAAAATATATATTTTAGTCACTATAGTTCATAGTTGTTAAAATAAGATTGGACCGATCAATTCTATCAAAAAATTGATGAGCCAGACTTTAGTCTGATCCAGTTCAGTATTTTGACCATTTAAAAAAAAAATTGAATAGAACTAATAAAAATCAGTATAAACCAGTGAGAATCAATTCATCATAGTTAGATTCTCTTGCATGTACAACAACTTAGCTGTCATTAGATTAAGTTGTTTTTCATTATATTTATTCTTTTCTTAAGTATATAATATATACAAATTAAATTATATTTTAAATTTTATATTTATTAATTATAATTTAAACGATTCAACTAATAATATATTAGTTAAACTAATAAACTAATAAATCAGTAGTTTGACTGATTCTATGCTAACCTTAGCTTAATTTTTTAAGTACTGACACATCATTTCACGTTTTAGTTAGTCTTATTTATTTAAAAGTACATAAGGTAAGAATTTTGGTGAAAGATTTGCAGTAACATTGATGCACAAAAAAAAATTTCACATTTTTTTATCCTGTTTTGCTTGATTTGATTTTTGGATTTTGATAGAAGGTTTCAACCAAATTTATATTAATGATTTTAATTTAAAAAGTAGATATGATTTTTTTTTGTAGGTTGCTCTTAAAATTTGTAATGATCTATATTTTTAAAAATTCAAATATAAATAAATTATAATTTATTTTATTAATTAAAATTTTTTATTTTTAAAAACTAATTTATTAAAAATAATTAGATTAATTTTATAATTATTAAAGTTTAAATTAATTATAATTTATTTTATTAGTTTAAATTATTTATTAAAAACTATTTTAATAGGTAAAATTAAATTGATTTTTATGATTATTATTATAATTTAAGTTTGAATTAATTAAGATTATTTTATAATTTTATTATAATAAGATATTTTACATAATTAATTTTATGATAACTAGAATTTAAATCAATTATAGGATTTTTGTATAATTTTTATTATAATAAGATATTTTTAAAAAAAGATAAAATTATTATTATTATTATTATTATTATTATTATTATTATTATTATTATTATTATTATTATTATTATTATTATTATTATTATTATACTTTTACTTGCTTTAATTAAAATAAAGATTTGTTTAATAATATTTTTATCGAGTTTAAAATTTGCCAATATGAATAAATCTTGGTACTGTTCGGTAAACTTAGCTATGCTGCTTCATCGTATATCTTTTATCATTATGTTACTAATTTCATTTATATTAGTAATTTATATATATTTATCCCTATATATATTATTACTCGTATTTTAATATATCCAACTTTCATAGTTATTCATTTAAGATATTTATAACTTAAATCGCTGACTCAGCAGCCCATATGCATGACACCCAGCCCCCTGTGTGTCACCAAACCAACTTAATCATTATTATCACCCTTAGTCATCATCATTCTTATTCCATTTTAACCAAAACTTGAGAAAAAGAGAGAAAGAGAAAATGTGAAAACTTCCATGGCACCCAAAAGTTCCTGAAATTGATTTCTTGAGCTTCGTAAGTCTGATGAAAAATCTAATCCGACTAAAGTGTTCATATCTTTTCCCTCTTCACGTTGACATCACTTTTGTTCAGAAATTAAAAAATCAACGGTGAAGCCATTGATCTTTCATGCATGGTTCGGTCAAGTGGGAGACTCGAAGGTGGAGTAGCCAGATTTAACGTTTTCTTTTTTGATTTCTCGTTCAGAAAGCTTCCTTGGTGCTTCAGTTCGGTGGTTGTGATATACAGGTAGAGTTTGGTAATTTTGTAATAATTAAATGTGTTCTTGATGTGTGATTGTTGGTTTGATGATTATTGCTTGAAATTAAATGGATTTATGCTTGATTTTGTGAACTTTATGGTTCGGCCTTGAGAGGATAACTGTGAACCGAACTGTTTTGAATGTGTTTGGGGCTGATTTCAAGTTATAATTTGATAAGATTTGGTGGTTGGAAGGTTAAGGTAAATTCTGTGAAAAATAATAATTGTAGAGCTCAAAAATGGATTAAAAATTAAGTATATTTTGAAAGGTCACAAGAAAATATTTTGGTGATGCGTGAGCATCTTGTACCCATTTTCTCCTGATTTTCTAGTCATTTTCACTTAAAATTTATTAAGTTTTATTATATTTTAGTGCAAAAATCCTCTTTAGATGCTACTTTGAGTTATTTTAGTATTTTTATGATTTTCGGTGAAATTCGGAGCAATTTAGTAGAGTTTTGTGCTAAAAGGAGAAGATTTGAAGCTGCCTCTCTGGGCGCTAAACGCCCGACTGGCATTTAGCGCTAGGCAATCCGAGCTAAGCCCACATCAATGAAGCATCTTCAAGTGGATTTAGTTTTTATTATTTATTTTTTATTTTATTTTTATAATTTTCAATTACAAACAATATCTTTTAGTTTTAGGATTTTTTATTTTTTTTTAGTTTCAAATCAAATTAGGTTAGATATATAAGGGAAAAGATTCATCCTTCAGGGGATCTTTCAGAACTCTTGTCTTCTCTGTAAGTCATGAGCCACTAATCCTCTTTGGTTAAGGTTAGGAGCTCTGTTTATTTCTATGAATTAAGATTATTACTTTTCTATTTTAATTAATGTATTATTAATTCAGTTCAAGGATTACTTTTGTTTTTTATTTTATGAATCTGGGTGGAACGAAAGTATGACCCTTATTTTATATGCATTCTTGTGATCCTTGGAAGAGGTCTCTCACCTGAACAACAGCTTGAAAGTAAATTCTTCCTAAACTGCTAATTACTTGAACTAATCATCAGGATACGTGACATATAATCCCCTTAGCTTTGGATAATTAGGGTTTTTGTGGTCATAAACTAGATTTGAACTTAACCCTCTAATCGGAATCAAGTTACCAAGACATTGGCGGTTGATGAAGGTTAGAGGAGACTAAATCACTAAGACGTTAGGGTTTGGTCAATTACAGTTTGCCATGAAATGAATCTTGCATGATTAAAATAGTTGGTAAGAAAACTTAATCCGTAAAAGTAAACGTCTCCGATACCTTAACTGTTTTCTCTTATTGATTTCTCATAAATTCTCTTATTTGCTTTCTTTACTCTTGAATTACTATTTAATGCAATTTTAAATCACCAAACTAACTTTTCTGCCTGCCTAACTAAACCAATCATTCGACCATTGTTGCTCAGTCCATCAATCCTCGTGGGATCGACCGTTACTCACATGAGATATTACTTGAATGACTCGGTGCACTTGTTGGTTCAATGTGGACATTCTAAAATTTTGCACCACATTTTTGGCACCGTTGTTGGGGCTTAACTGTGACTGAAAACTACCACTTATCTGATTGCTTAGATTACGTATTTTTCTTAGTTTTGTTTATTTATTTTCTTTAAATTTTTTAATTAGGTTTTATTTATTTTCCATTCATTTCTAATTTTAAATTTGGTGTCCCCTTAATGATTTTTCTTTTTGCAATTTTCGAAAACATTATTATTGTCCCTAGTTTAATTTTTGAAAATTGTTAGCTACTTTTTCTTGTTGGTTTTTGAAATTTTTAGTTTGACTGCTTGCCTTGTTATATTTTATTTCTTTTTACATAGGATACCTCACTGGAAATTCTTTACACTTTGACGAGAGATTTCTACTTTTCTTTATTTTCTATTTGTTTATGAGTAAGAACAGGGATAAAGATTTCCTTCTTGATTTTGATCCTGAACCTAAGAGGACCTTGAGGCAGCATTTGCAACAAGCTAGAGCTTACAGAGCCGGTGAGAATCTCAGGGATACTTTTGAGAAGGATGCCATGGATCCCAACAATCCCAATAATATTGTTAATGTTAATGGTGGGAATCCAAATGGTAATGAGCAAGCTAGGAGGACGCTGAGCTCCTACACTGCTCCCACTCCTGATTTTTATGGGCGCAGTATTGTTGTACCTCCTGTTGGTGCAAACAATTTTGAACTGAAGCTACAATTAATCACTTTAGTACAGCAAAACTGCCAGTTTTATAAACTCCCGCAGGAATATCCAAATCTGTTTATCTCCAACTTCCTGCAGATCTGTGACACTGTGAAGACTAATGGAGTGAATCCTAAAGTTTATAAGCTCATACTCTTCCTATTTGCTGTGAGTGACAGAGCAAAGCAGTGGCTGGACACTTAGCCTAAGGAGAGTTTGGACTCTTGGGACAAGGTGGTCAATGGATTTTTGACCAAGTTCTTCTCATCTTAAAAGCTGACTAAGCTGACGGTGGATGTTCAGACTTTCAGGCAGAGAGATGGTGAGATCCTCTATGAAGTCTGGGAAAGATACAAGCAGATGGTCAGGAAGTGTCCCTCAGATATGTTTGCACACTGGACCAAGCTGTAGATTTTTTATGATGACCTCTCTGAGATGGAAAAAATATCTCTGGACAATTCCGCAGGAGGTTCCATACACATGAAGAAGACGCCTGAAGAGGCTAATGAGCATATTGAGATGGTTGCAAACAACCAATATCTGTACTCTTCTGAGAAGAATCCTATGAACCTATGAAGAAAGGAGTTATGGAGATGGACACCCTGGATGTCATTCTAGTTCAGAACAAGATCATGTCACAACAAATCAGTATGACATGAGTGGAGGCTTCAACCAAGAGGAGAATTATGGTTATGCTCAACCCACTCCTGAGCAAGTTAATTATATGGAAAATTCCTCCAGAAATTCCAATAATGATCTTTATTCGAATACATTCAATCAGGGATGGAGGAATCATCCTAATTTTGGGTGGAGAGAGCAACCCCAGAAGCCCCAGCCGAATTTCAACAACAACTCTCAGGGCGGTTTCAATCAGAATAAGTTCAATAATTTCAACAACCATCAATTTCAAGCTTCTCAACCACAATAGGCGTCCACTCAATCCCAAAGCAATTCTTACTTAGCTTCAGTAGTTGCTGAGCTCTCCAAGAGTACTCATAGTTTTATGCAGGAGACTAGAGCTTCACTCAAAAACTTGGAGATGCAAGTAGGACAGTTGAGTGATGTGAAGATAAATGTCGGTATAGAATTGATTAAGAAAATTACATTTTAAGCATAGTCTAAACCAACAATCTATCTTCAATCAAAGTTAAAATGTGTGTCACAATTAAACTCAATAATTAAATTTAGCTAATTAACTCAATCAAATTTAAGTAAAACAATTAACTTTAGCTCACAAGTCCTAGTCACTTCATAGAGAAGAACTAGAGTTGGTGAGTTTCAAGCTAATTAGCAATCTTCAATTACCAATCAAAACTTGAATATAACAATTCAAGTGGTTCCAATTACTCAACCCCAAACCAAGCAAGGAAATCTACTCCATGATTATGGGTGATATCTCCTCAAACACTTGGTGAGCATAGATAAAAGACATGATAAAAACTATGAAAATATTCAATTCAAATTACCACTACGAATAATCAACCATAACAAAACAAGCAATAACAATAAATATGGAAATAACTCAATGCTTTAACAAAATTCAAGAGTAACAAGATCCAAACATGAATTCAAGTAGCCAAATTGGAAAGAGTGCTAAAGGAATTAAAGAAGAAAACTATAAGAAAAATGACTAGTAAATAAAGGTAACAACAATTTCTCTTAAGATCCAACTGAAAATAAACTAAGAAAACCAAAACTCTAGAGAGAAGTTGGAGTTTCTCTCACTAGAATTCAAAAACTAATTGAAAAACTAAAGCTAAAGTGAAGTGTCTCTGTCCCAGCTCCATTCCCAGTGCATTGTCTACATTTTCAGGCTTGAAACTGGGCCAAAATCAGCTTAGAAATCGCCCCTAGCGAATTCCCTTAATTGCAGCACGTGACGCTCGTCACGCGTACGCGTTGCTTGGACAATGCACTGGCCACGCATACACATCAGTCATGCGTACGCGTCAGTGGACGATGCTCCTGGTCACGCGCACGCTTCCGCCATGCGTACGCGTTGCTTCCAGTTTCTCAAATCTTCAATTTTTTGTGTTCCTTTCACTCTAACATGCTTCCTCTTCATCCTCTATGCCATTCCTGCTCTATAATCCTGTAATCACTCAACAACACATCACGGTATCGAATGGTAAAAAGAGAATTAAAAATTAGTAATTTTTAGGCATAGGAAGCATGTTTTCAATCATAGCACAAAATTAGGAAGGAATCTTAAAAACATGCAATTTACATAAATAAGTGTGAGTAAAGTTGATAAAATCTACTCGATTTGATCCAGAATAAGTCATAAAATAGTAGTTCATCAAATCTTCCCACATTTAAACATTAGCATATCTTCATGCTAAGCTCAAGGGAACCAAAAGAGTGAAGGAAAAATGGTAGGACTTATGCAATACAACCTATCTATATGAATGGAACTACATGCTAAATGCTTCTACCTACTTGGTTAAAAGTAAATAAACCTTCCAAGAACAAATATGAACTGGGTTCCACTAACTCAAATCATAAAATGAAGTACAAATAGACTTGCAAGAAGAAAGCTCGTGAAAGCTGGGAACAAAGACTTGAGCATCAAACCCTCACCGGAAGTGTATACACTCTAATCACTCTAGTGTTTGAGGGTCGATTCCCTCAGTTCTCTACTAATCCTACTTTCTAAGGCTTGTTCTTCTTCTACCAATCAACAAAAATTTAATGCATGAGTACACATATCAAGAAGTCTTTTCAAGGGTTGTAATGGGGTTAGAGTCAATGTAGGAATGTATTTGGTTAAATGAACTAAAATCCGAATCCTTGATTAACCAAAACTTTCCACCTAACCTAAGACATTCCATGTAATCAAAATACAAAATCTAACTATCCATTGACTATCTTTCCACAAATTCATGCACCTTGATATTTTTGAATACAAATTCTATGCAATGATATCAGTACTTACCTTGGGGCATTTTGTCCCTTTTTTATTGCTTTCTCTTTTTCTTTCTTTTTTTCTCTCTTTTTCTTTTTCTTCTTTTTTTATTTTGATATGGAAATATGGTAGAGAATATATATATATATATATAGACACACACACACACACACACACACACACACACACACACACACACAAGGAGTTAATTCATATGATTAAAGTGTTGGATGCATGAACAGGTGCCCAAACTATTTTTACATTTTCATATAAGAATATAAAATACCCAATTCCCAAACTAAGTATTCCCTAAACCTAATTTCCTCACACTTAATTCATGTACACTCTGACTAGTCTAAGCTAACCAAGAATTCAAATTAGGGACATTTATTATTTTTCGCTTAGAGTTAGTGATGTGCTAAAATAAAGAACAAATAGGGTAAAGTAGGCTCAACATTGGTTTGAAAAGGATGATGAATGGGTAAGGCTATATGGGTATGTAAGCTTAGTGAAACAAAGGTCTCAATCACATAAATGCATTCATATATCAAATAATAGAAATTGGAAATATAGAATCAAGCAAGACAAAGATCACAGTCTTAGAGAGAACAACACACACCGAAACAAAATATTGGTTAATAAGATGCAACAAATCAAATAGGTTAAAAAATCTCACTAGGCTTGTGTATTCGATCTCTAAAACCATGTTTCAAATTAAATTTCTTCAAGTAAGTTCAACAAAAATTTTAATTCAAATTAGTGAAATGCCCTAAAACAGTTTCTTGAAAAAGAAATTATTACTTCAACCAAGTAGTCCTAGTAGAAAAGAAACGGAAGAATATGTACAAACTCTAACTATAATGCAATGCAACAACTAACTACAAAAATAAATTTAAGATATAGGTATTGGGAAAAGAGGGTTGTTACCTTCGGGAGTCAGTTACTGACCTCCCCACACTTAAAGCTTGGCACGATCCTCTGTGCCATCAGTGATCCGCAAAGTGGATCCGGGATTGCCACTTCCAATGGCCAAAAGATGGGGGGACAGGGGTGCCTCCATGTCCACCTCTTGATCGCTAGCATTGCCATCAGTGGAGGTAGAGTCCGAGGTGTTGGGTTCCTCCATAGGTGGGTTAGAACACCCAATGAGCTTCTTCAAGTAGTCATAGCGGCGCTTGTTGCGTCACTCAATCTGCTCAATCCTCCGGCCTTGCTGGTCTACCTTCTCAAGGAGCTCAAGTAACTACTGGTGGGTGGATTATTGTGGTTCATGTGGTGTCGATGATGGTGGAGCGGAGGATGATGAAGCATCCAAAGATGGGTCCTCATTCCGGCTCACGGGCGGCACTTCAGGCCTAATATATTTTTCATTCGGGACAATTTCGTCATCCCTTAGAATCATGGTCTTCACATCCCTAGCCTCTTAGAAAACTCCAGCCACAGACACCAAGTCCGTAACCAAAGCGAGAAAAGGTAGGTTGCCCACTATTTGAACTCGGCTCATAGCTTGTCAGATGAGCCGTGGAAAGTTGAGAGGTTTCTCTATGAGGATGCACCAAACAAGAATGGCCATGTCTGCAGTAATAGTGGACTCCTGAATGCTCGGCAATACATAGTGAGACATGATCTGTGCCCACACTCGAGCCTCCATAGTGAGCGCTTGTGCGGAGATGCACTTGGGTTGAGCCCTGCCCCTCCCTTGGATCCACTCACTTCCGGGTTGAGCAATGACCGGAGGATGGGATCCCAGTCAAAATCGTACCTCTTGCGCTCAAGTTGTGCTTCTTGGTAGGCATCCAACCCATCTGGACTTGGTAAAATCTCAAGTACCCGCTGAATACCATCTTTCGAGGTAGGAACTTGCTTTTGGCGCACAAAAACTGTTTGAAGGGTAGGCATGTGATAATTGGAGTAGAATTCAACTACCCAAGATAGATTAACTTCCCTCGGCCTGCGATTTAGGAATCCCCAATTCCTCTTCTCAATGCGGGGCATCACAAAATGAACAAAGTGTTCTGGAAGAAGTAGGAGGTTCTCTTTGTGGTAGTTTCTATTGACCAAGATGGGGAACATCCGCTCATAATAGCGGTTAGTGAATCTTGTGGAGTCCTTTGTAGGAACTTTCTTCTCCGCTTCATCAACTCGGATGGCCCTCTTCAACCGCTTAGAAGGTGGCTTGACTTTTGAGGAAGTTTGCACCTTAGCGGATGCTCTTTGAGTCAGCCTTTTAGCCGGTTGGTGCACGAAATTGTGATCTCCAGGCTCGAACAAATCCTGGTAGTGGCTCCAAAGCTTGGTGCTCTGATCTCAATACATAATTGTCACAACTTCGATACAACTAACCAGCAAGTGCACTGGGTCATCCAAGTAATACCTTACGTGAGTAAGGGTCGAATCCCACGGAGATTGTTGGTATGAAGCAAGCTATGGTCACCTTGTAAATCTCAGTCAGGCAGATATAAAGTGATAATGGTGTTTTCGAATATTATATAATAAAACAGGGATAGAGATACTTATGTAAATCATTGGTAGGAATTTCAGATAAGCGAATGGAGATGCTTTTTTGTTCCTCTGAACCTCTGCTTTCCTGCTATCTTCATCCAATCAGTCTCACTCCTTTCCATGGCTGGCTGTATGCAAGGGCATCACCGTTGTCAGTGGCTACATCCCCTCCTCTCAGTGAATAATATGCTCACACACCCTGTCACGGCACGGCTATTCATCTGTCGGTTCCCGATCATGCTGGAATAGGATTCACCCTCCTTTTGCGTCTGTCACTAACGCCCAACAATCGCGAGTTTGAAGCTCGTCACAGTCATTCAATCATTGAATCCTACTCAGAATACCACAGACAAGGTTTAGACCTTCCGGATTCTCTTGAATGCCGCCATCATTCTAGCTTACGCCACGAAGATTCTGGTTAGGAGATCTAAGAGATACTCATTCTAGCTTATTTCATGTAGAACAGAAGTGTTTGTCAGGCACGCGTTCATAAAGGAGAAGGATGATGAGCGTCACACATAATCATCACCTTCATCACGTTCTTGGGTGCGAATGGATATCTTAGAAGAGAAATAAGAAGAATTGAATAGAAAACAGTAGTACTTTGCATTAATCTTTGAGGAACAGCAGAGCTCCACATCTTAATCTATGGAGTGTAGAAACTCTACCGTATGAAAATACATAAGTGAAGGTCCAGGCATGGCCGAGATGGCCAGCCCCCTTGATCTAAGAACAATGCATTCAAAGATGATCCTAAGATCCTAAGATGATCCAAAGATGGTAAAAAGACTAGTAAGAGGTCCTATTTATAATAAACTAGTCACTAGGGTTTACATGAGTAAGTAATTGATGCATAAATCCACTTCCGGGGCCCACTTGGTGTGTGTTTGGGCTGAGCTTAAGTGTAGCACGTGTAGAGGCCATTTGTGGAGTTGAACGCCAGTTTCTGTGCCAGTTTGGGCGTTCAACTCTGGTTTTGGATCCTTTTCTGGCGCTGGACGCCAGATTTGGGCAGAAGGCTGGCGTTGAATGCCAGTTTACGTCATCTATTCTTGGCCAAAGTATGGACTATTATATATTTCTGAAAAGCCCTGGATGTCTACTTTCCAACGCAATTAGAAGTGCGCCATTTCGAGTTCTGTAGCTCCAGAAAATCCACTTTGAGTGCAGGGAGGTCAGAATCCAACAGCATCAGTAGTCCTTTTTCAACCTCTGAATCTGATTTCTGCTCAAGTCCCTCAATTTCAGTCAGAAAATACCGGAAATCACAGAAAAACACACAAACTCATAGTAAAGTCCAGAAATGTGAATTTAACATAAAAACTAATGAAAACATCCCTAAAAGTAACTAGATCCTACTAAAAACATACTAAAAACAATGCCAAAAAGCGTATAAATTATCCGCTCATCACAACACCAAACTTAAATTGTTGCTTGTCCCCAAGCAACTGAAAATCAAATAGGATAAAAAGAAGAGAATATACTATAAATTCCAAACTATCAATGAAAACATAGCTACAATTAAATGAGCGGGACTTATAGCTTTTTGCCTCTTGAATAGTTTTGGCATCTCTTTTATCCATTGGGGTTCAGAATGATTGGCATCTATAGGAACTCAGAGTTCAGATAGTGTTATTGATTCTCTAGTTCAGTATGATGATTCTTGACACAGCTTCTTTATGAGTCTTGGCCGTGGCCCTAAGCACTTTGTTTCAGTATTACCACCGATACATAAATGCCACAGACACATAATTGGGTGAACCTTTTCAGATTGTGACTCAGCTTTGCTAAAGTCCCCAATTAGAGGTGTCCAGGGTTCTTAAGCACACTCTTTGTTTGCTTTGGACTTGACTTTAACGCTCAGTCTCAAGTTTCATTGACACTACACGCCACAGCAATGGTTAGGACAGCTTGTTTAGCTTACAGGATTTTATTCTTTAGCCTCTATCCTGATCTCAACCTTGGATCCTTTTATTTGCCCTTCTTTTGGTTTTAAGTTTTGGCTTTTTCTGCTTGTTTTTCTTTTCTTTTTTTTTTTTCTTTCTTTTTTTTCGCTTTTTTTTTCTGCAGCTTTGTTCTTTGCTGCTTTTTCTTGCTTCAAGAATCATTTTTATGATTTTTCAGATTATCGAATAACATGTTCCTAGTCATCATTCTTTCAAGAGCCAACATATTTAACATTCTTAAACAACACTTCAAAAGACATATGCACTGTTCAAGCATACATTCAGAAAACAAGAAGCATTGTCACCACATCAATATAATTAGGCTAAGTTCAAGGATAAATTCGAAACTCATGTACTTCTTGTTCTTTTGAATTAAAACATTTTTATTTAAGAGAGTGATGGATTCATAGGACATTATACCTTAAGACATAGTTACTACTACTAATGATCATGTAATGAAGACACAAACATAGATAAGCACATAATACAGAAAACGAAAAACAGAGAAAGCAAGAACAAGGAATGAATCCACCTTAGTGATGGTGGCGTTCCTTCTTGAGGAACCAATGATGTCCTTGAGCTCTTCTATGTCTCTTCCTTGTCTTTGTTGCTCCTCCCTCATTGTTTTTGATCTTCTCTTATTTCATGAAGCATGATGGAGTGCTCTTGATGTTCCACCCTTAGTTGTCCCATATTGGAACTCAATTCTCCTAGGGAGGTGTTGATTTGCTCCCAATAGTTTTGTGGAGGAAAGTGCATTTGAGGCATTTCCAGAATCTCATGGTGATGAGCTTCTACGCCTCTTGAGCTCCATGACTGGGCTCTCTTGCTTGCTCCATCTTTTTCTTAGTGATGGGCTTGTCCTCTTTATGAGGATATCTCCCTCTATGTCAATCCAGCTGAATTGCATAGGTGGCAGATGAGGTGAGGAAAGGCTAACCTTGCCATGGTGGAGGACTTGTCAGCCACCTTGTAGAGTTCTTGAGGTTAATCTCATGAACTTCCACCTCTTCTCCAATCATGATGCTATGGATCATGATGGCCCGGTCTATAGTAACTTCAGACCGGTTGCTAGTGGGAATGATTGAGCATTGAATAACTCCAACCATCCTCTAGCTATAGGCTTGAGGTCCAATCTTCTTAGTTGAACCAGCTTGCCTTTGGAGTCAATCTTCCATTGAGCTCCTTCTACACATATGTCCATAAGGACTTGGTCCAACCTTTGATCAAAGTTGACTCTCCTTGTGTAGGGCGTGCGTTCTCTTCCATGTATGGCAAGTTGAACGCCAACCTCACATTCTCCGGACTAAAATCTAAGTATTTCCCCCGAACCATTGTAACATAGTTCTTTGGATCCGGGTTCTTACTTTGATCATGGTTTCTTGGTGATCCATGCATTGGCATAGAACTCTTGAACCATTAGGATGCCGACTTGTTGGATGGGATTTGTTAGAACTTCCCAACCTCTTTTTTGAATTTCATGTCGGATCTCCGGATACTCATTTCTTTTGAGTTTAAAAGGGACCTCAGGGATCACCTTCTTCTTGGCCACAACATCATAGAAGTGGTTCTTGATGGGCTTTGGAGATGAACCTTTCCATCTCCCATGACTCGGATGTGGAAGCTTTTGTCTTCCCTTTCCCTCTTCTAGAGGATTCTCGGTCTTAGTGCCATCAATGGTAATGGAAAAACAAAAAAGCTATGCTTTACACACCAAACTTAGAATGCTCGCCTCCATAAACAAAGAATAGAAGAAGAAAAAAATGGAGGAAGGATATGTGGTTCGGCCAAGAAGGGTATTGAGGGTGTTTGTGTGAATTTGATGAGAATGGAGTCTTTATATAGGGAAGGAGGGGGGTAAGTCGCCATATGGTGGGTTTGTGGGAAATTGGTTGAATTTGAAGGTGGTGGGTTATGAGTAGGTTATGGGAAGAGTGGGTGGATGTGAGTGTGAGGTTTATGGGGAAAGAGATGAGTGATTGGTGAGGGGTTTTGGGAAGTGTTTATGGGTTGTGTGAAAGAGAGTGTAGAAGAAGTGATGGAGGTGGTGCGGGATCCTGTGGGGTCCACATCCTGAGGTGTTCAAGGAATTACTCCCTGCACCATTAGCATGTAAAAATGCCTTTGTACCCAACTCTGGGCGTTCAGCGCCAGGTTTGGCCATTTTGGGCGTTCAACGCCCATTTGTGTGCCATTTCTGGCGTTGAACGCCAGAACCATGCTTTTCTGGGCGTTCGCGCCAGGAGCTGCCCATTTTGGGCGTTCAGCGCCAGAACCATGCTCTGTTCTGGCGTTGAACGCCAGACAGATGCTCCTCCAGGGTGTGATTTTCTTCTGCTGTTTTTGATTCCGTTTTCAATTTTTATTTATTTTGTGACTCCACATGATCATGAACCTAAGAAACATGAAAACAATAAAAATAAGAATAGATAAACATTGGGTTGCCTCCCAACAAGCGCTTCTTAATGTCAATAGCTTGACAGTGGGCTCTCATGGAGCCTCACAGATGTGCAGAGCTTTGTTGAAACTCTCCAACACAAACTTAGAGTTTGGATATGGGAGTTCAACACCAAACTTAGAGTTTGGTTGTGGCCTCCCAACACCAAACTTAGAGTTTGACTGTGGGGGCTCTGGTTGACTCTGCTTGAGAGAAGCTTTTCTGCTTCCTCTCCATGGTTGCAGAGGGAGATCCTTGAGTTTTAAACACAAGGGAGTTCTCATTCCATTGAAGGACTATTTCACCTCTGTCAACATCAATCACAGCTCTTGCTGTGGCCAGGAAAGGTCTTCCTAGGATGATGGATTCATCCTCTTCCTTTCCAGTATCCAGGACTATGAATCAGAGGATGTAAAGGCCTTCAACCTTTACTAACACGTCTCTACTTGTCCATAGCCTGTTTTCTTGAGCTGTCTGCCATCTCTATGAGATTTTAGCAGCTTGCACCCCATAGATTCCCAGTTCTCTATTACAGAGAGGGCATGAGGTTTATTCCTGAACCAAGGTCACACAGAGCCTTAAAGATCATGGTGCCTATGGTGCAGGTATTATGAACTTTCCAGATCCTGTCTCTTCTGAGGCAATGTCAGTTGATCCAGATCACTTAGTTCATTGATGAACAAGGAGGTTCAACTTCCCAAGATCAATGCCAAATAATTTGGCCATTCAGCTTCATGATTGCACCAAGAAACTTGGCAGTTTGCTCTTCAGTAACATCCTCATTCTCTTCAGAAGAGGATACTCATCAGAGCTCATGAAGGGCATAAGGAGGTTCAATGGAATCTCTATGGTCTCTAGATGAGCCTCAGAGTCCTTTGGTTCCCCAGAGGGAAGCTCCTTATTGATCACTGGACGTCCCAGGAGGTCTTCCTCCTTGGGATTCACGTCCTCTCCTCTCCTCACAGGTTCGGCCATGGCCTTATGTCAATGGCCTTGCACTCTCCTTTTGGGTTCTCTTCTGTATTGCTTGGGAGAGTACTAGGAGGGATTTCAGTGATCCTTTTACTCAGCTGGCCACTTGTGCTTCCAGATTTCTAATGGAAGACCTTGTTTCATTCATGAAACTTACAGTGGCCTTAGATAGATCAGAGACTAGATTTGCTAAATTAGAAGCATTTTGTTCAGAGTTCTCTGTCTGTTGCTGAGTTGATGATGGAAAAGGCTTGCTATGCTAACCTGTTTCTTCCACCATTATTAAGCCTTGTTGGGCTTTTGATCCTTCCATGAGAAATTGGATGATTTCTCCATGTGAGTTATAGGTGTTTCCATAAGGTTCACCTAATAATTTACCTCTGCTATTGCAGGTTCTCAGGATATAGCTTTTCTTCAGAAGATGCCTCTTGAGTACTGTTGGATGCAGCTTGCATTCCATGCAGACTCTGAGAGATCATATTGACTTGCTGAGTCAATATTTTTTCTGAGCCAATATGGCATTCAGAGTATCAACTCAAGACTCCCTTCTTCATAGGCGTCCCATTATTACAGGATTCCTTTCAGAAGTGTACATGAACTGGTTATTAGCAACCATGTCAATGAGTTCTTGAGCTTCTGCAGGCGTTTTTTTAGGTGAATGGATCCACCTGCAGAAGTGTCCAGTGACATCTTTGATAGCTCAGATAAACATCATAGAATATATCCAGGATGGTCCATTCTGAAAGCATGTCAGAAGGACACTTTTTGGTCAACTGTTTGTATCTTTCCAAGCTTCATAGAGGGATTCACCTTCTTTCTGTCTGAAGGTTTGAACATCAGCTCTAAGCTTGCTCAGTTTTGAGGAGGAAAGTACTTGCTAAGAAAGCCGTGACCAGCTTATCCCAAGAGTTCAGGTGTCTTTAGGTTGAGAATCCAACCATAATCTAGCTCTTCTCTTACAGCAAAAGGGAAAAGCATGAGCCTGTAGACTTCAGGATCTACTCCATTAGTCTTAACAGTATCACATATCTGCAAGAATTCAGTTAAGAACTGAAAAGGATTTCAGATGGAAGTCCATGAAACTTGCAGTTCTGCTGCATCAGAGAAACTAATGAGGTTCAGCTCAAAGTTGTTTGCTCCAATGGCAGGAATGGAGATGCTTCTTCCTGTAAATTGGAATTAGGTGCAGTAAAGTCACAAGCATCTCTTACATTATTATTATTTTTCGGCTGCATCTCCTCTTCCTGTTCGAAAATTTCTGAAAGGTTATCTCTGGATTGTTGTATTTTTAGCTTCTCTTAATTTTCTCTTCAGAGTCCTTTCAGGTTCTGGATCTGCTTCCACAAGAATGTTCTTATCCTTGCTCCTGCTCATATGACAAGAAGAAGGCACAGAAAAATAATAATAATAATGGAGATCCTTTATACCACAGTATAGGGATTCCTGTGTGAGTGGAAGAAGAGGGGGAGACAAAGAATGTAATATAATGGAAGAAACACAACTGTGAGGATGGAAGAGAGGTGAGATGAGATGTTAGGATATGAATGAATAATAGAATGAGATGGGGAGGGATAATTTTCGAAAATATTTTGAAAAGGAGTTAGTGATTTTTGAAAATGGTTTTTGAAATTGTTAGTATTTTTTTTTCGAAAATTTTTGAAATAAAAATAAAAATAAAAATAATTAGTTAATTAAAAAGAAATTTTGAAAAAGGGGAAGTATTTTGAAAATTAGAAAGGGAGAATTTAGGTGTTTTTGAAAAGTTAAAAACAAAAAAAAGTTAGTTAGTTAGTTGAAACAAATTTTGAAAATTTAAAAGTTTAGGAGTTAGAAAGATATTTTTAAAAATATTTTTGAAAAAGATAAGATAGAAGATATTTTTGAAAGATATGATAGAATTAGTTTTGAAAAGATTTGTTTTAAATTCATTATGACTTGATTCATAAGAAATCACAGATATGATTTCTAAAGTTTGAATCTTTCTTAACAAAGTAAAACTTCAATTTTTGAATCAAAACATTAATTATTATGTTATTTTCGAAATTTGTATAAAAATAAAAAAATTTTTGAAATATTTTTGGATTTTCGAAAATAACAAGAATTTTGAAAAAGATTTGATTTTGAAAAAAATTTTGAAAAAGATAAGATTTTCAAATTGAAAATTTGATTTGACTCATAAGAAACAACTTGATTTTAAAAATTTTTGAAAAAGTAACTCAAATTTTCGAATTTGATGAGAGAAAAAAGGGAAAGATATTTTTTTTTTATTTTTGAAATTTTTATGAAAAACATGAAAAATTATGCAATGCATGAATTTTTAGATCAAAAACAATGATGCATGCAGAATGCTATGAATGTCAAGATGAACACCAAGAACACTATGAAGTCAGATGAACATCATAGACACAATTTTGAAAAATTTTTTAATGCAAAGAAAACATGGCAAGACACCAAACTTAGAATTCTTTAATGCTTAGACATAGAATTCAAGAATGCATATGAAAACATGAAAAGGACACAAAACAAAAATCATCAAGATCAAACAAGAAAGACTTACCAAGAACAACTTGAAGATCATGAAGAACACTATGAATGCATGATATTTTCGAAAAATGCAAGTGCATATGCAGTTGACACCAAACTTATAATGACTCAAGACTCAAACAAGAACAGAAAAATATTTTTAATTTTTTTATGATTTTCTAATTTTTTTTGGATTTTTTTTTAATAATTTTTTCGCTATTAAAAGGAAAAAATGAAGGATTTCCAAGAAATTTTTAATATGAATTCAGGAAGTCTTGCCATGTTAGTCTAAAGAAGCTTCAGTCCAGGAATTAGAAATGGCTACACTAGCCAGCCAAGCCAGCTTTCAAAGAAAGCCCAGTTCATTGAAAACAAAACGAAAAGAAAATTACCCAATCTGAGCAACAAGATGAACCGTCAGTTGTCCAAACTCAAACAATCCCCGGCAACGGCGCCAAAAACTTGGTGCACGAAATTGTGATGTCCAGGCTCAAACAATCCCTGGCAACGTGAGCAACTTGGTGCGCTGATCTCAATACATAATTGTCACAACTTCGATACAACTAACCAGCAAGTGCACTGGGTCGTCCAAGTAATACCTTACGTGAGTAAGGGTCGAATCCCACGGAGATTGTTGGTATGAAGCAAGCTATGGTCACCTTGTAAATCTCAGTCAGGCAGATATAAAGTGATAATGGTGTTTTCGAATATTTATAATAAAATAGGGATAGAGATACTTATGTAAATCTTTGGTAGGAATTTCAGATAAGCGAATGGAGATGCTTTTCATTCCTCTGAACCTCTGCTTTCCTGCTATCTTCATCCAATCAGTCTTACTCCTTTCCATGGCTGGCTTTATGCAAGG